>NW_027278995.1:92500-265000 GCF_046629955.1 Centroberyx affinis | reverse complement strand
ATTGTGTCTAATGTTTGCTTATGCTTTTCACCAATAAAAACTATTCTAAAAAAAAAAAAAGAAACAATACTCAGTGAAAACAATTGCACACTGAAGTGGTTTGAGATCATAGTCTTGAATTGTCCAAGGTTAGCGAGAGTGTTGAGTGTTGTAAAGCACTTTGTAACTCTGTTTTTCAAAAAAGCGCTGTACAAATAAAGTTATTATATTATTATTATCTCTTCCCATGGATGCCTGCCATCAAAACTCTGGCAAACTGAGAGAAACACAAGCAGCAGATCAGGACAAGGCCTGAAAGACTGAAAATACATCAAGATGAGACAGGCGGAGTGTGCTCAGACCTTATCAGAGGTGTGTGTGTGTGTGTGGGTGTGTGTGTGTGTGTGTGTGTGTGTGTGTGTGTGTGTGTGTGTGTGTGTGTGTGGGTGGGTGTGTGTGTGTGTGTGTGTGTGTGTGTGTGTGTGTGTGTGTGTGTGTGTGTGTGTGTGTGTGTGTGTGTGTGTGTGTTGCCAGTAACTTTCCAGACACCCACCTTGCCCATCCCGGCGTGGGCGTGGCCCATCTTGACCACCACAGGGAAGGAAGGAGTGGAAACCTGCAGACAGAGACAGAATCAGACTGTCAGCCGGATGAATGGATGAATGAAAGAATGAATGAATGAATGGATGAATCAGTGACACGCCCGATGATGAAGAGCAGTGAGCGAAGGAGAAGGATAAACATTAGATACCAAATGTTTTTTTGGTGTGATAACCCGGGTCTTACAACAGCTGGGTGGAGATTTCACATTCACATTTCAGGCATTTAGCTCTCTCTGTCTCTTTCTCTCTCTCTTTCTGTCTGTCTGTCTCTCTCTCTCTGTGTCTTTCTCTCTCTCTGTCTCTCTCTCACTCTCTTTCTCTCTCTCTCATTCTCTCTCTTTCTGTCTGTCTCTCTCTCTCTCTTTCAATACAATGCCAAAGCAAAACAGTGATAATCAAGATAATCAAATCTTTCTCTCTCTATCTCTCACACACACACACACACACTCTCTCTCACTCTCTGTCTGTCTCTCTCTCTCTCTCTTTCTTCCCCTCTCTCTCTCTCTCTCTCTTATTCAGAGTGAGTGAAAAAGTAGAATAAGTTTCTGTTCCTAAATCACCAACATTATACAAGTACAAGTACACATTACATTGTGTTCTTGTACCTTTTAAAGTCAGTAATTTTACTTCAGTGCATTTTCACTGCAGTTTTGTCCTTCAGTCCATTTCAAATCCATCCATCACAGAACAGATTGTGTGTCTCTCTATCAGCAACAGAAATCAACAGGATCAACAGTAAACTGACAAACTGTGGATCCATTCACAGTGAGAAGAGGAATCTGACTTTACTTTGTTTCTGCACTTTATTTTCTCATTTCTAATGTTTCCAGTGAAAAGAATCCAGTCTGAACTCTGTCCTCTCTCCTTTTAGAATCACATGGAAAAGATCACAGCTGACAACGTTCTCTGTTCTAAAGAGGAACTCAGGAACTTTTACTCTGAGGACATTTGAAATCACACTTTTTACTTTTACTGAAGGAGATTTTTACACCAGAACTTTTACTTAAACTTAAGGAAAACATCAGCGAAGTAACAATACTTCTACTTTCCACCACTGATTATAAGCAACCAATAGTAAGGAGGTCAAAGGTCAGAGCAGTATTTCTGTACCAATAAAATGATAATGTCACAGAAAAGTGTTAGAAAAAGAAATAAGAAAAAATACAGGCTTGAAAGACTGGTATGTTGGTTTTTTTTTCTTTGTACCTCAAAATAAGAATATTATAAATTGAGTAAAGAGGAAAGTTGTGGGATTTTCAGTGTCAACAGTTTGGAAAAGGATCTCATTCAGGATTATACTTAGTGTTTCTAAATTTAAAGCTGAATTCTGAGTGAAATGTGGTAAAGATCACACTGAGAGACGACCAAAAGCGGAACACCATTTCCTCGTAATTGATTTGCATATTTCAGGCTTGACGTACATGAAGCGCAGAGAGCCGGAGCCTCGCCGCCACCGCACCGAGCCTCCAGCCGCCCGCTTTAGGAAGCATGAGGTAAATTCAGAGGAATGTTGGTTTATGACACAAAAGAGCAGGTTCTGGGAAGCCGGGTGGAAGACCACGGCTCCGTGGGACGGGCTCGGACAAACCAGGCGGACCGCAGTCATGCCATTTCTCATAGTTTGTACAGTTCAAGTGGATGAAACATCAACAGATGACTTCAAACCTCCCTGCGGTTTAAACGCCCTTTGATAAATCTGCTGATAGGATTGTAAAGGGGATTGCAATCTAAAGAGGGACTTTTTCCAGTTTGGAAAGCACTTTCCCCTCTCTGAAATACTCCAGACAGACAGACTGACAGACAGATAGGCCGGGTTACGTAACACAGTGGTTCTCAACCTTTTTCATGTCAAGGACGACCCCTAGTTTAGTCCACATTAGAGCCACGGACCCCCATTTGATGAGATTTTGTCTCTCGGACCCAAATCTGAGAATATTTTTATTGTCAGATGTGATTTTGTCCAGAATTCCATGTACTGTAGGTAGAGAGATAACAGTGAAACTATGATCAAAATAGTCATTCTAAAATGACAAAATAATGAAGTTTAACAATTCATCAATTTGCTGGGGACCCCTTGGAATGCCCTCAAGGACCCCTGGTGGTCCCCGGACCCCACGTTGAGAACCACTGACGTAACAGACCTTCAGTCCGGCCTGTGAGCTGAAAGCTGCACACTTAATAGTGCAGATATTGAATCAATATCAATATATCATTGTCAAACTAATGGTAAAACCTTGGTATCATGACTGTGAGTCCATGTTGGGCCTGATTGGTCTCCTCTGTCTCACTCCAGCAGTATTGTTAGTTCTAGTGTTTCTCCACATTAAGACTAGAATAGAAGACTTGAACAGAAGTTGATATGACCACCAACACTGAAACTAAATATATTGCCAAAATGAAAATTGTGAGGATGTCTGTAGTCGTCCAGAGGTGCTGAAAACAAGACCTAAATGTTTTTCTGATAGCAGTTCAAGAGAGTATCCAAAGCTGTTAATAATAGAATTAATAGAATTTTACCATCCTATAATCCCACTACTATAACTGGAGAGCGGTTTGTGTGTTTGTGTGTCCCACCATGAAGGAGAGGAGAGGAGAGGAGAGGAGAGGAGAGGAGAGGAAAGGAAAGGAAAGGAAAGGAAAGGAAAGGAAAGGAAAGGAAAAGAGGAGAGGAGAGGAGGAGAGGAGACAAGGAGAGGAGAGGAGAGGGGAGAGGAGACAAGGAGACGAGAGAAGGAGAGAAGAGAGGAGACAAGGAGAGGAGAGGAGGAGAGGAGAGGGGAGAGGAGAGGAGGAGAGAGGAGAGGAGACAAGGAGAGGAGGAGAGGGGAGAGGAGACAAGGAGAGGAGAGGAGGAGAGGAGAGGAGAGGAGAGGAGAGGAGGAGAGAAGACAAGGAGAGGAGAGGAGGAGAGGAAACAAGGAGAGGAGAGGAGGAGAGGAGGAGGTTATAAATTCTAGTATATATAATGAATATTTTGTGCTTGTTTGGGTTGACACTGAACCTGCACATCATGTAAACCTGAAGTTTCACCACGGCATGAAACAGTTTCCACAGGTACGTTACAGTTTACAGCGACTCTCTGAGCAGCCAAGCTAAATAAACACGGGTTCAGAAAGGCGTTCGGGCCGGAGGCAGCGGGCCAGAGAATGCAGGGGGATATAAGCTCAGACCTGCGAGGAGGGAGACGCCCCGACAGCTGACTGCTGCTGTCAGAGAGTTTCTGTCCCGGCTCAGCGGGCGGAGAGCGAGTCCCTGCTGACAGGACCTGACAGCCGAGTCCTGTCCCACACACCGCCAAGAGGAAGAGGACTCTAACTGTCTCTGTTGTCACTTTGCGAGTGGATTTTAACAGCTTGAGAAGACTTGAGACTTGACTTGATGCATGAAGAGAGGACTTGAGACTTGACTTGATGCATGAAGAGAAGACTTGAGACTTGACTTGATGCATGAAGAGAAGACTTGAGACTTGACTTGATGCATGAAGAGAGGACTTGAGACGTGACTTGATGCATGAAGAGAGGACTTGAGACTTGACTTGATGCATGAAGAGAAGACTTGAGACTTGACTTGATGCATGAAGAGAGGACTTGAGACTTGACTTGATGCATGAAGAGAGGAGTTGAGACTTGACTTGATGCATGAAGAGAGGACTTGAGACTCGACTTGACTTGGGTTCTGGTGACTTGGGACTTGACTCTGACTTGATGACTTGAAAAGGTTCCTAAAGCCTCTACTTGAGATCTTGAGATATCTGTATTGTAGGTAGAGAGATAACAGAGACTCTATGATGAAAATACTCATTCTTCTCTAATCGTAGAACGTCTTGTAAATGAAACAATGGTGAAGTTCAACAACTCATCAAGTTGCTGGGGACCCTCTGGAACCCCATAAAGGACCCCTGGTGATCCCTGGACCCCACATTGAGAACCACTTGTTTGTCTCACGATATGATTTGAGGTTCAGGATTCAATACAACCACGATACGATGTGATCAATAAATGTTCAGTAACAACAAAGTCTGACTGTGCAGAATTCTGTTTATTTCTGAGTCACAAGTCTCTCTAGCGATGCCATTGGCTGCTAGAATGTAAACAACAATTTAAAAATGTCATAACAAAGTGACAGTAATATAATTTGGATGGAGAGCTTGTGAAATTGTAAAACTCTTAGTACTTTAGAGGCAAAGCTGCAGTCGATTAACATCTGCTTTGAATTTTAGAATTACAAATGATCTAAGCCAGCAGAGGTGTGGTCTCTAGTCACATGACTTGGACTCGAGTCAGACCCGAGTCACAGTTTTAATTGCTTGAGACTTGACTTGATGCATGAAGAGAAGACTTGAGACTTGACTTGACTTGGGTTCTGGTGACTTGGGACTTGACTCTGACTTGTACTCTGATGACTTGAAAAGGTTTCTAAAGTCTTGACTTGAGATCTTGTGTTTGTGTAAATGACTTAGATTGAAAGTGAGATTTGTTCCAGCAGACGACTGAATTTAAATTCTGTTTTCTGAATTTGTATGGAATGATTGAATTTATTGAAGTTGAAACTGATTATAGAAATCAAACTCATGATGCTCTTACCAAGTTTTTATCCTATTAAAACCATATTGCATTGAAAAGTCCTAGATATTTAGTTTTCTTTAAGATATTAAATTGATACTGGACTCTTGATTTGTTCTGACTTGACTTGCTGTTCTACATTTAGACTTGAGACTTGACTTTAATGACATGGACTTGACTTGGACTTTGACATCTACATTTAGACTTGGGACTTGACTTGAGACTTGTGCCTCAGGACTTGAGACTGACTTTGAACTCGAGCAAAGTTGACTTGGTCACACCTCTGCTGCCACTTGACCCATCTTTTTTTGTTTTGTTGCATTACTCAAAATCCTCATCTAAACCATGAGAGACTGTATCTAGAGTATATTGCCAGTCAGCCTCTCTCTGTAGAAGCTTTTGTTCTAGATCCCCTCCTTTGTGGCTTAGTCACCTGTTCAAAACCCATTTTTGGAAACAATTCCTTCTTAGAAATGAAGCCCAAGCATGCAGTAAGAAGCAGGACTTTTCCAGCGGAGACATCTGCACGTCATCTGAGATCCCGGATTTCGCGAGTATCTGAGAACGGCCCGGCGGCAGCACAGTGGTTTTCCTGTGTATGTCTGTGTGTGTGTGTGTGTGTGTGTGTGTGTGTGCAGGAGAGAGAGAGTGTTTTGGGGCGGGCGTGCGAGCAGCCGCCCACTCTGTCTGTCTGTCTGTCTGTCTGTCTGTCTGGACATGTTTCTTCAGGCTTTCCCTTCCCATCAGTGCGGGGATGACGACCAGACGACCACATCCTCCGAGCGTCTGGTCGGGCCGGCCGTGATCCGCCTCGCCGCCTCGAGACGTGCGCTCACTGTTGTTGTTGTTTTATGTTGTTTTTTTTTTTGTTTTTTTTTTACTGATTCACCGCTGATGAAACAGACCGTCACCTTCACTGATACCGCAGCACCAGGGCAGGGACAGAAAACAGCTTTTGTAGCGTCAGAGGTCTGCCTCGGTGGAAACGTTCCTGTCTCCTCTCAGCAGCTAGGATTCTTACCTCCTCATCCTCAACATCACCTGAATTTTTGTATATTTACATTGTTTACCCGTTAGTTTCAGAATTTACTGATTTATTGATCACGTTCAAGCATGAACCGATATCACAGACATTTTGACTTCATATGAGCCGAATTGTAGGTTCCCATTGGTTGTTCCAAAGTCTATCTTAAAAACAAGAAGTTCCTATTGTCTTGTCGAAAGTCTAGATTACAAACAAGAAGTTCCTATTGTCTTGTCGAAAGTCTAGATTACAAACAAGAGGTTCCTATTGGAGGTTCCAAAATCTAGATTATAAACGAGAGATTCCTATTGGCTGTTCCAAAGTCTAGATTAAAAAGAAGAGGTTCCTATTTGAGGTTCCAAAATCTAGATTATAAACGAGAGATTCCTATTGGCTGTTCCAAAATCTAGATTAAAAAGAAGAGGTTCCTATTGGCTGTTCCAAAGTCTACATTAAAAAGAAGAGGTTCCTATTGGCTGTTCCAAAATCTAGATTAAAAAGAAGAGGTTTCTATTGGCTGTTCCAAAGTCTAGATTGAAAACAAGAAGTTCCTATTCGATGTCCCAAAATCTAGATTATAAACAGGCAGTTCCTATTGGAGGTTCCAAAATCTATATTATAAACGAGAGATTCCTATTGGCTGTTCCAAAATCTAGATTAAAACGAGAGGTTCCTATTAGCTGTTTGAATGTCTTTGAATGTCTTTTACCACTCTTGCCTTGCTTTTATCACTTTGGCTGTTGAATTTAGTGCTTTTTATTCTTTGTAAAGCGCTTTGTGACTGTTGAAAAATGCGATATAACAATAACAATTACTCTTATTATTGTCACAGGTCAACGTCTCGAAAAGCTTCCCCCCCCAGGCTTCGGTTGCCCCTCACTTTGCCTTTCCTTGGTTTCAGAGTTCAAACCTCCAGTCTGGTTGTGTCGTACATTTCTCTGTTGAAACGCTCCACCGCCGGCCATAAAACAGACTTGTGCTGGTGCAGATTTTGTGTCACTGGTACAAACTGGAGTCATTCCTTCAGACATGAGGGAGGCTATTTTATGGGCGTAGTCTTTATTTTTACAGTGATTGATATTCTTTATGAGATTGTTCAACAAAACAAGTTTCCGTCCTTTAAAAAGCCTTGGTGGCCATTAGCGCCCGTCGCCTCTCAGATGTGGAAGTTTGGATCTAAACCTCTCCGTTTCATCGCAGCTCCGCTCGGCCTTTTGTTCCCGGCTCAGATCTGTAAAAGGCATCCAGCGTGGTAAAGACATTAAGAAGTCACACGCAAAAAAAAAGGTAATTATATGGTGGGTGATTTCACCAGTCTGGGTTTTATTTCGTAACGCAGGCTCCCCCTCCATTTACAGTAAACGTGCCAGACGACCCGGGCTGGCACATGGTGGGAATACTTCAGGGAAGACCCCCGCCCCCCCCCCCCCCCTCCCCTCCTCTGGCTGTATATACCAGGCCAGGCTGTGAGTCAGAGGGGAAGATGTCTGAGGTGAATCACGCTTCCCTAACTTCAAAACATCTCCATGTGACATTCCAGCCTCTTCACTTCCCATCTTTTGACCATCACAACACACGCAGATGGGCAAAGCGTTAAAGCGTCTCTCGTCTGGACTGGAAATTTCCACATTCCCAGTACGAAGCGTGTAAAACGTGAGGGGAAACTGTTCCAAAATCCAGTACAGAGTATCCACTAGTCACGTTTGTAGCTGTGCATCTGTAAAAACCTTGTCAAAAACAGGAGCTGTTCCGCTTTTATTTCTGAGAAAACCAACGACAACTAAAAACTTCTGACACCCTTCTGAAAGCAATTACAAACCGGGTGCAAATTAATCACACCTTGATTTAAACGGACTGGAGATTTCTTTAGCATTAGAGCATTTCAGCGTAAATGTAAAGCTGTTCAGCTGTGTCAAAGAAGAGCATTATGGTCATGTTCAGTTCTGGGTGTTTTAAAGGGGCATTAAGTAATCATTAAGTAATCTGTCATTAAGTATTAAGTAATTTCCACCTCGACTGGGAGCGTCTTGAACCTCCGATGGGTGGAGAGTTTTTGTTGCAGAACAGTACGAGCCATAAAAGTGAGTTTTGAAAGCCAGCAATCATCATTGGTATTGATCCATGACTCTATCAATCCCCAGGATATATTATGGTCATTTTGAGCTACGGGGCAGTAGAAATCTTATTTATTGCTACTTTAAGTCATACAATAAAACAAAATACTGTAAAACTCCACTTGAGTATTGAATGCAAAGGCAAGCAGATATGGGTCAAGTGGAGTTAGAGCTGAGCGGAGCGGGTTCAGACTTCAGGGAAACATCAATTATCCAACGGAACACATGGTGCATCCATCCCGCCTTTATGATCTCTTCATTTTTTACGACGGCCACTCAAACCGGCCACATCAAGGCTCAGACGAGAGGCGCGATGGTTTGGGCAGACGAGGAGAGCAGGGGGACCCCGACCCACAATGCTTTTCAAGAGGTCGACCAAAGACGGGCCCGCCCACATCAAACCTGCCGGGGGAGCGGAGAGGTTCACTGTGTGAGTCCGACCTCCCCGACCGGACTAGACCGGACCGGACCGGACCAGACCGGACTCACACACCTGCTGCTCTCATTGAAGGAACGCCATGTAAACGTTTAAATGGTTTCAGTGTAAAGCAGCAGTGTAACATTTCACTTTGAAGCAGCACCAAGTGGAGAGCTGGGCCTCTGAAATAAAGGTTTATTATAGCAATAATCCATGGGAGGGTTCGCTTTATACTGTGATGATAGGTACAACAGCTCAGTATGAAGCACAGAAGAGTGTTACGGCTTTTATAAAACGGTTTCCGATGCAGGTGTTCTGTCTGAAGGGTTTTCTTCAAAGCATATACAGTGAATGATGAAAAAAAGGAGAAGGGAGAAAGATTGCAAACTATGAGAGTTTGTTGTGTCTTGGTTATTGGTGTCGGTGTGCTGCGGTCATATGAGTCAAAATGTTTACAATCGCATAATAAACATTAAACAAAGATACAAGCGTTGGGTTGTCCTTGCTTGTCTCGTTCCACTGAACAGAGTGAATAAAGTCAAAGATAACAAGGCGGAGTGATACTGGAGGAGTTATAAGGTACAAGTTATATTATTAGCTATATTGTGCTTATAAGAAATCGTGCAACGCCTCTCGTCCAATCACAACACGACGTCAGAAACAAATGTTATGTAAAGAAATCATCAGCACAGTTGGAAGGCGTCTTTGACCAATCAGACTGCTTGGCTGAAACGGCTTTCTGCATATGAAGAATCAGTTATATTTCAATTGAATTGTGACTCTTAAAGCCTGTTATGATATAGCTGGCCTTTGGCCTTATGAGGATTTTTTCACTACAAACTCCCAAACTTTCTTTCTTTCTTTATTAGAGAATTATTTACTTTAAAGGATATAAATGGTCTATTATGATGAAAAATGAACCTTAACCTATGAATCTTTACTCCTCAGCTGCCACTTTACACACAACTCCCACAATCCTCTTTTCACATTAAGATTAAGATTTAATTTTATTGTTACTGTACAAGTACAACGAAATTGTGTTCGCAGCTCCCTGAGTTTGATGCATAACAAACTAAACAATAATAATCTAAACAATGAAATAAATAAATAAATAAAAGCTGATATTCAGAGAGAGCTACTCTGTCTCCTTTATCTTTAATAATCCTTTTTTTTTTTAAGTATACTATCTAGCAAACGGTAGGAGCTTTGATCACAATTCACCACCCTGTCTGACATGGATTATTATAGTTGGTGTTTTTTGCTTGTTTACAATGTTTCGGTGTAACTTCAACTGGAAAACTGCAGAACGAGTTAGAGGAGAAACTGTGAAGCGTTTAAACTGGGAGAGACGGCAGGAGTTTACGGGAATTCCTTAAAACTGTCAAATTTAAATGCAAATTTTTACAGATGTTCCAAAAGTGACATAAGCATGACACACAGTTCCTGGACACGCCCCCGCACTCAGGTTGTCATGGTAACCCCCCCCCCCGGGGCTATACAAACCACCCCGAACCACGACTTAGACGCTCGCCGTATCAAACCGTTTCCAGTCACAGCCGTCTAACAGGGGAACGGTGATTGTTGCGGTGGAGCCTCAGCTCATCTGGCTCCCATCAGGCTCGTCCTCCTGTGTTTCCACGAGGGGGGACGGCTGTCTGGAAAACAGCGCCGCTCCTCCGGTCTGGAAGTTTCCAGGGCGGACAGCTTTCCCCGAGAACACCGAGCCGCCGGCGGGAGGGAGACGTGACGGAGACGTTTGGTGGCGACTTCTGACGGTCGATCCACCTGCCGTGTGACCGCATCCTGCTTACCGGAGGCGGGGGAGGGGGGGGGGGGGAGTCGTGTGCCATGCTGTGCCTCCTGACTCTGGCAGGGCTCCCGGCATGTTCGCTCAAACCTCTGCAGATGATCCAGAACGCGGAGGTGCGTCTGGTCTTCAGCCGGCCCCAAAACAGCACATGTCACTCCGCTGTTCATCTCCCTCCACTGGCTCCCAGTCGCCCGCATCAAGTTCAAGTCCTTGATGCTCGCCTACAAAGCGGCGACCAAAACCGACCTGATCTCCCTCATTCAGGTCTACGCTCCCTCCACCTCACTACGCTCTGCCAAGGAGCGCCTGGTGCTGCCACCACAACAAGGCCCTAAGTCACTGGCCAGACTCTTCTTCTGTGGTTCCTCGGTGGTGGAACGAGTTCACGAACTCCATTCGATCCGCAGAGTCCCTCTCAATCTTTAAGAAAAGGCTAAAGACCCAGCTCTTTAGTGAACACCTTCTCACCTGTGCAATTGCTAAAAAAAATTTAAAAAAATTCGGACTAGAGCTTACTCTCGCTCTCTCCTGACTAGATCCCTGCTTGTGCTGTATTAAAATCTCATGTCGCTTTGGATAAAAGCGTCTTTCATCATCATCATGCACCGGGCCGGACGACTTTTTCCTCAAACGACTTAATAAGCCGGCTGTAAACACGTTTTCCATCTCAGGAAAGTAGTTCCGTAGCACAGAAAATAGTCCCCGGCGTAATGAAGAATTTGTTCCCGTTTGAATTTGATTTGGTAATAACTACAACAGCCTGACTTTTCATGGTAACAGTTAGTGATTTTTAAAATGTAAACTATGTCTTTGTGAGCTGAATTTAAAGGTTTTTATCTTACAGTTGGAGCCAATGACTTCCGGGTTGACGGCTAAAAACGGAACGTGGGAAGTCAGAAAGTAACGGGAGTAGAGCAAACGCATTGTTGATTTTGTTATTTTTGTAAGAAATGCATTAAAAAACACACCGGCCTTATCCTTTAACAACACACGGCATTACTGCTTACTTCATGTAAAATAGTAATGTTTTTGTGCTGTTGGAACAGGGAATAGCACTCTGTATATCAATATTGTTGCTTTAAAGTAATAATCCACAACTTTTCACATTAAATGTCTGTTTTGCTACTCCTCTACCACCGATTTATACCATACAACTCACTACCTGCTCACATAACTCGCACACAAAACAGATTGGCATTCAAAAAACTATTAAAGGCACACTTGGGGCAGCTGACCATATGACTGGAACCAATTGTATTTGACCAAATCTAATGTATATTGTTAGTACTGATACTATACACCTACGTATCTGATTGTACCATTTTAACTGTATGTTTTATGTTATGTATTGTATGTATTATGTCTTATGTCCTTTTTGTGGACCCCAGGAAGATTAGCGGTCGCCAAGGCGTCAGCTAATGGGGAAATATTTAATAAACAATAAACAATAAACAATACTGCTTCAACCTACTGCCGGTTCATGAAACTTTGACATTTGTTGTTGCTCGTCCTCCATTTCCTCAATTTCTCTGCACTACCTCACACAGATGAAGCGTCTCCCTCCTCCAGGCTGCACACTTCAAAACGCTGAACAGGGGAACGGCAGGGTGGGAAACATACGGTGCTGGGCCCAAAGATGGTTCCTCAATGCTCGTCTCTGAGTTTAAAATTCTGTTGCATGTTTATAAAGCACTTAATGGTTTAGGACCAAAATAAATGTCTGATCTCCTTCGGTGTTATGACCCCTCCAGACCCCTCAGGTCTTCAGGTGCTGGTCTGCTACCTGTTCCAGGGTCAGAACAAAGCATGGAGAAGCAGCTTTTCGTCTTTATGCTCCTCAGGCCTGGAACAAACTTCCAGAACTGATCTGAGGTCTGCCTCCACTTCAATCTTTTAAATCAGGGCTTAAAACTTTTCTGTTCGCCAGGGCTTTTTAAGAAATCTAGGGCAACACTCATCTGCACCGTAATATTTATTTATTTATTTATATCTTTTTTATTTTCTTTTAAATGTGGTTTCAATGCACTTTCCACTTTTCTAATCCTCTTGCACTGTCTTTTCTTTCATCTTTCTATTTCACTTGATTTGAACTGCACTAGTTTACTTTTTAAGTCTTTTATCTTGTGGATCTCGTCTGTACCTTTGCACTTTTTAACTGTAATTTTTTTTACCTTTACTGTATTCTTTATTACTCTGTAAAGCACTTTGAATTGCCTCAGTGTATGAAATGTGCTATACAAATAAAGCTGCCTTGCCTTGCCTCTAGTGTGCAGAACATGTAGTCATCTTTTTTTAATTCTAGGCAATCAAGCAAGCAAACATGGAGTTTAAATCCCTGTGCATTGATCTGATTTGTTATATTTGTGTTATATCTGGAATAAGCCGGCTAAAAGAGTATTCCTATCAAAAATACCTATATAAAATGAAAGAGAGTTCTCTGCAGTATCCAAGTCAACTGCAGTGAGTACGATCCTGAAGTCACAGGTGGTTAATATTACAGATGGTGAACCAATATGATTTAATAACAGAACACAGCCACTACTTCAGTTCAGTCCATTCGTTTTAAGTAAACACAGATTTGCGTGTGTTAAGTAGATGTCCAGACTCTACTAAAGCAGAGCTATTTCAGTCCGGCGGTCGGCCTGTAATAAGGACCTGGACCGGCCGTATTAGCACTAATCAATTCACTAACCTACATTTCGGCTTCAGAGGGAAAGAGGCGGCGAGGCAGACGGCCGAGCAAAAAACCTGCAAAAACAATCAGCCCTGTGCCACATTCCTCCCAGGCTGAAAGGGAAAGAGAGGAAAGAGATGTTTCTTTCCCATTTTCCAGGGACTTCCAGAGGATTAGGTCTTGGAAAAGGCTGAGCAGAGATGAGGTGACTGTTTACAGTTTTGGATTCTCTGTCCCGTGATCCGCGGACCCTGGATCGCTCAGTCGAACGAATAAACCTCAGGATGCTGCTGAAAACATCCATGAGCAACGTGACATGTGACAGTGAGAGGAAACAGGCAGAAAGTTTATGTTTATGAGGTCAAATTTGTTTTTTTGTGATTCTCCTTCTCTTGTTCCCACTAAGGAAATTCTCTTCTCTCTTGCCCCCCTCCACAGGGAGGTCAGAGGTCAGTGAAAAAGACAAGAGGTAAGAGAGGAGGAAGCTAATATTATGAAGCCTAGCGCTCTGCTGCTAACTGAAAAAATACAATCTATCATACTAAGTTATCTAGGTTAGCTAGTTAGCTAGCTGACCTTCAAGTTCAAACTAGCCATACTAGCCTATAGCTAACTAGGTAAGTCAGTTAGCTAGCTGCTGACCTTCAACTTCATGACGGAATGAAAAAAGAAATCATTACCATTTATATTTGTATTGATATTTTGACCAGAGTTCCTTCTTTGCTGTTCAAGTTTGCCACTTAGCTAACTTGCGCTCTGATTCTTTGGCTCCGCCCACTGAGGTTTAACTCAACCAATCAGATTATTTCTGCCTCCAGAGCAGCTCTGCCAAAGAGAAATGTCTGTAGAACTAAAACTTAAATTTGTGACCCTGACCTCTGACCTCTGACCTCCCTGTGGAGGGGGGCAAGAGAGAAGAGAATTTCCTCAGTGGGAACATGTAACAGGCCGGTGGGCTGAGCAGAGGAGAACATGAGCTGAGACTCCCACAGCTCCTGGTTAACCGACCGTCACTCTTTGATAACAAGTCAGATCGTGCATGAAGGCAAAATCCTTCATTCCGAGAACCTGTTATGTCAACAACGACACAAGAGGAGAATCATATTTCTGCAGAACATCCCCTCTGTTTGTGAGAGAAATGCTGATCACACCATAGACGTTTATCCTCCTCTATCCTGCATTAATGCTGCAGGTAAATCTTTCTTCAATGTTCCACAGCTGAACCAAAGTATGTCTGTTTTTTTTGGTAATAGTATACTGTATCACACAACTCTTATGTCTTTCACCCAGCCAGATACCAGACCATTCCATGAAAAGAAAAAATAATTTTAATTTTCCAAACAATTATCAACATCTTCCAAACACAACTCTTGGTGTTGGAGCCAAACTGCAAAGCAAGCCTGCAGTAAAACGTCATAATCTGAATGGGTGTTTGCTTTGACAATATGTTAATGAGAAGGTGGGTGAACAAAACATTTCAAAAGTCAGCTGTCTTTCAGGCTGTGAAGTCTGAAGCTGACAGCAGATGAAGTGTGTTTCCTGTCGCTCAGACTACATTTACAGTCAGCTGCACTCTGGGAAATATTCTCTGGCTTGACAACGTTTCATGCCACATGATGGAGAAAATTACAGCCTGCCACCGCATGAACGAAACGCCACAAACTTCGTATAAAAACTCAACATACAATCCTGAGCAGAGAGGAGAGGCAGAGGTCTTTGCTCAAACAATGAAGTCTGTTGTGCTTCACCTGTGAGCCTCTCGGTCCACACCCAGCAGGCCTTACACAGCTTCATACTCTCCCCAGAGCTAATACACTGTGAAAGCCCAAAGCTCAGCCAGGGCCAAAGTCTAAAATGGTCTAATGGGTTTATACGTTTAGAGGCTGGAGACAAATTAAAGCAGGGGAGTGGAGCAGGTGCGGACGCAGCGTGGTGCATTCTGAATCTCTACATTCAGGAACCGCAGGACGCTCAAAACTCACAGGGGAAACTTAGGAGACATGAAGAAATGTCTCCGATAAGACGCAGTGAAAGCAGAGAAGAAGAGTCAGCAACTTTGTGCCGGCGGAGGAAGGGAAGCGTTCTGCAGAGCGCAAACCACCGCTGGCTTCAATTAAGACATGGCACACAGGGGCGAGGCGAGGAGAGAGAGAGAGAGAGAGAGAGAGAGAGAGAGAGAGAGAGAGAGAGAGGAGGAACATCAAGGAGGGAAATGTTTTGGAACAGCTGGATGTGGCAAACCAGCCGCTATTTATACCAGCAGCAGCAGCAGCAGCAGCAGCAGTGGAGCTGGGTGGAACTGAGCAACGTTACTTTACCAGTGAGGAGTATAATGAGTGAATATTTTAACTTCAGTCATTATATTACAGTTGGCAATCATAAGAAATTAGTTGTTTCTTTTGTTATCACTCCTTCTAAATATCAAATTGACGCTGAATTAATCCAAAACTACTGTGTATCCCACCTGCATCACAATTAGCTATCTTAGCAAACTAAGCTAGCTTAGGTAAGAAATGGTAGAAAAATACTTTATCTGGGTGTAAGTATTCTCATTATTAACAGCAAAATAATGACCTTTAGACATTGGACATCAGGCAGGAACAGCAGATTTTAGTTTTAGTTCTGCAAACATTTCTCAAAGGCAGAAATAATCTCATTGGTTGAGTTAAACTTCAGTGGGCGGAGCCACAAAAACAGTTTTGAAGTGTAAGTTAGCTAACTAGCAAACTTGGAAACAAAGCAACTCTGGTCAAATTATAAGTGAAAAAAAAAAGTCAATAACTTCTTTTTTCATTCATCAGAAGGACTATCTTACCTAGCTAGCTATAGGCTAGTATGGCTAGTTTGAACTTGAAGCTCAGCTAGCTAACTAGCTAACCTAGATAACTTAGTATGATAGATTGTATTTTTTCAGTTAGCAGCAGAGCGCTAGGCTTCATAATATTAGCTTCCTCCTCTCTTACCTCTTGTCTTTTTCACTGAGCTTCAGTCTAATGTTACTTAGCCAGAAAAACTGTGGTTCTTTGGCTCCGCCCACTGAGGTTTAACTCAACCAATCAGATTATTTCTGCCTCAACAAACCCCAACCCAGGACCCAGGCTGTGGGCTCCAGACTCACAGCTGGTCTGAGGTTCAGTTCACCTGAACACTCTGCTGAACACAGTGGAGGAAACAGTGAGTCTGTCTCCTCAGGTTTTTCCCCAGCTGAGGGGAAAAAAAGACTGATATATGGATTTATTGACATATCGGGCTGATATTGACCTTTCAATGAAATTGGATATCAGCCCGTCATTGTTGTCCACCACCAATATGACAGAGGTGAGGAACTGATTTTCCCCAACAGGACAGGAGAGTCCGGCTGTAAAACCTGCAATGAAACCTGCCTAACCCTAAAATAATTCCATTAATCTGGGTTTTAATGGAGAGTTTTAGTGTCCCATGATGATTTAAATGCTGTTTCGGAGGCTTTTCCACCCTGATGAGAAGACAAATCTGAGGGAAACACTGAATACTTGTGATATTTTGGATTTTATGGAATGAAAATGATAAATTTTAAAGATACTGAATATCGGCACATCCTATTGGATCTCTGCAGCTTCAATCCAAAAATATCAGTATTGGTATCAGCATTCAAAAACCCATTTTGTTCAAACCTTATTACAAACAGAGGAGGGATTGGGCTTTGGCACTCAAGATAAAACTGACTTTCATTAATATGAGGCACAGACAGTTGCGCAAGCTCAACAAAGTTACTTATTTCTAATTAAAATTCAAATTGTAATCACTTTCATGAGAAGAAGGAGCCGATACAGTGCCAGGCTGTAAGAGGCTTAGAGGAGCTGAGGTGACTGGGATCAGGGGGAGAGTTCAGCCCCCACACTTTAACAAAGGCTTTGTTATTGTAACTTATCTAAACACCATTATGAATTTCTTAACAGCTAAAAAAACTAATTTCATAACGCGGCTGTGTGTTTCCCATGCTGTGAATAAATGTTTGTGTGGAGTCTCCAGTCTGGGTGCGGGGGGGGGATTCCAGCCGTAAAAAATAGATGTGGGATGAGTCGCCTCCTAAGGCGGTTTGTCCGGTGAACCGCGGTCAGCGCCGGGCCACAAGCCCACACCCTCCGGTCTGAGGCGGGCAGCGCTGAGAGGGGGAGCCTCCAAAATAAGACTTTTTAAAGGACCAATCCACCCAAAAGCTGTCAGAAAAACAGCTATTGGTGATGTACGTTGCGTTCCTGGATCCATTCAGTAGTATTTTTACAGTGGAGTTTGATATGAGAAAATGTTTCAGGATGTAAAACCTCAGAGGTAAACGTCAGGTTTTGGTGTCAGTCCCTCAGGATCAAAGAGCGAGGGCTTCTTTCTAGAGCCGCCATTTTGCACCGAGAGACGTTCGACAGTCATACAGGGAGAGATCCATCGGAGAAGAGGAGAGAGACCAATTTCTCCACCCACAGGAGCAGGAGAGAGACCAGAATGCACTGCAGCAGAGAGACAGGTCGGGGGGTTTGAGTGAAGGGGAAGAAAGATCAGAAAGACGAAGAACCAACAGCTGAATGATCGCACTTTCAAGCTGTTTCTATGACCACCTTTGATTGAGAGCAACAAGTTCACGGCCCTTCTCTGGAGGTTGTTGAAAGGCATTCTGGGAAACGTAGTAAATCACTAACTGCAGTAGGAGTAGACGAGGCAGGTTGAGGGAAAGTTGGTTCACCAGAAAAGTAAATTCCAACACTTCATCACTAAATAACTCCTGAAATGAGCTGAACATCACAAACTGATATCTAACAATGTCCCAATATCAAAGAGAAATACATAATTAATTTTCAAATTTAAGACACTTATAATATACCCTAGGGCTGCAACTAACGATTAGTGTCATTATTGATGAATCTATTGATTATTTTTTAGATTAATCGATTAATCATTCAGTCTATAAAATGTCAAAAATAATGACAGACGTCCATCACAAGTTCCCAGAGTCCAAAGTGAGAAAAGCAGCAAATCTTTGCTTTTGTGAAGCTGCAACCAGCAAATGTTTGGTATTTTTACTGATGAATTACTAAAACGACTAATCAGTTATCAAAATTAGAATTTTCTGTTGCTCGACTAATCATTTCAGCACTAATATAGCCTTTTTGTATGGTGGCCCTGAGGGTCAAAACACAACATTTCACAAAACACAACGACATGAACACGTGAAATGTTGTTGTGTTTTATGAAATGTTGTGTTTTATGAAATGTTGTTATATTTTGTGAAATGTCGTTGTTTTATGAAATGTTGTTGTGTTTTGTGAAATGTTGTTGTTTTATGAAATGTTGTTATATTTTGTGAAATGTCGTTTTATGAAATGTTGTTGTGTTTTATGAAATGTTGTTGTGTTTTATGAAATGTTGTGTTTTATGAAATGTTATATTTTGTGAAATGTCGTTTTGTGAAATGTCGTTGTGTTTTGACCCTCAGGGCCACCGTACTTTTTATTGTGTTTTCTACCGCAAAAACATCCTACTTCAGTTGACATCTTCAGTGCTAAGCGGTCATTGCTGTGATGTTTTGTTCTTCCCAGAGATCTAGTATATTTCAATAATCAATTATACCATTAAAACAAAACTCTTCCCTGAGCAAAGGTCTTAAGATCTGTCATAACTTTCATTATACCCTATAATCTGCTTCAGTTTCCAGCCAGACATCATGTTGTAAGTGTAGGTCTCAGATTCCTCAGATGGTTTTGGAATGAAACTCATCTGCTGCTCACGGCACAAAGGGTTAAAGCCAGTGACAGTGACAGGGGGGGATTCCAGCAGTATGACATCATCTCTAAATTTAACCCCGCGGAGACCCTCCACCCCGATGTGATGTCATCTTCCTGTGGGCCCGACGCCCCCTCGACCTCTGACCTGCCGGTGAGTCACTGCCCCCCTCCCCCCTCCCCTCCCTCCCACACCTTCCCTCCACTGCTCAGGCTTCTGGGAAACGCTGTTGTTTTACAGTTAGAGGAAGAAACACTGGTGCAGTTTACAGTGCAGATGGACTTGAGGCAGATTAATGTGACTAGAATTTATAACCTCCTCCTCTCCTCTCCTTGTCTCCTCTCCTCTCCCCTCTCCTCTCCTCTACTTGTCTCCTCTCCCCTCTCCTCTCCTCTTCTCCTCTCCTCCTCTCCTGTACTTGTCTCCTCTCCTCTCTCCTCTCCTTTCCTTGTCTCCTCTCCTCTCCTTTCCTTGTCTCCTCTCCTCTCCTTGTCTCCTCTCCTCCTCCTCTCCTCTCTCCTGTCCATGTCTACTCTTCTCCTCCTCTCCTCTCCTCTCCTCTCTCCTCTCCTGTCCTTGTCTCCTCCTCTCCTCTCCTCGTCTCCTCTCCTCTATCCTCTCCTCTAATGTCTCCTCTCCCCTCTCCTCCTCTCTTCTCCTCTCCTCTCTTCTCCTCTCCTCTCCTCCATGGTGGGACACACAAACACACAAACTGCTCTCCAGTTATAGCAGTGTGATACTTAGAGAGCGATAACACACCGGTCAAAGGGAAGCAAACTAAGTACACACACTTCACACTTGACGTCCTTTCCTCAAAACAGATTATCCATGAGATAGATGATTGTTTTGGTGTTTAGTCTCCATGTCTTCTGTAGGCAAACATGGAAACAGAGTCTGGCATCAGGTTTGTAAAGACAGACCTGCTGTCTGTTGATATTAAAGTGGTCATTTGTTTTTGTTTTATTCAGTCTCACTGTGGTGTTTCTGTTCTGCTCTTCCCACAGATCACCTGTCAATCATACAGTGTGGGCGGAGCTTGGATTTTCTGTTGATGCAGTTTGAGTTTCTCTTCTCTCTGTCTGTTCTATCGCCGCTGAAATACGTTTATTTACATGAAAATGTCACCGATTATTTAAAAGGAACAGCCAACTTAAATATGTAATTCCTCATTAAAATGTATTTTTTTGGTGTAAAAACCAACATGAAAATGAGAATCTGAAGTGGTTTCTCCGCTGAGAAAAGCCAATCAGCTGATTTCTCCGTTTTGCTGCGGATTAAAAACGACTTTCACACGTCAGAGCGAAATCCAATCAGAAGTCGACCTCTCTCTCTCTTTCACTCTCTCTCTTTCACTCTGTCTGTCTCTCTCTCTCTCTCTCTCTGTGCTTCTCTCTCTCTCTATCTCTCTTTGTGTCTCTCTCTCTCTCTTTGTGTCTGTCTCTCTCTTGTTCTTTCTCTGTCTTTCTGTCTGTCTCTCTTTTGCTCTTTCTCTCACTCTCTCTGTGTCTGTCTCTCTCTCTCTCTCTCTCTCCCTCACACACACACAAACACACACACACACACACTCAACTCAAATCTGCTTTATTGGCAGGACAGAAAGGATCTTTGTTGCCAAAGCATTTGCACAGGATGAAGTCGAATAAATAACGGATAATGAACAATTCTACAGATTCTACACATATCAACAATAGCATGTAAAAGTAATTAAACACATTCTCTCTCTCTCTCTCTCCCTCCCTCTCTCTCTCTCTCTCCAGTGTAGAGTGAAGCTCGCTCACCCAGCAGCTCTCTGAACTGTTTCACTATAGAAAAGTAGCAGCAGCCAAAAGCTCCATTTTATTACAGTCACTGAATGAAACTAAATAAGAAAATGAACACTTCTAACTGGACGGAGCGTCCCTTTAACATGACGACCTGGACTGGACTGTGTGCAGGAGGCGGTCAACAGGAAAGCTCTCTGTGACCAAACCAAACAGATTTTTTCCTGTGCTCAGCATCACCCCCCCCCCCTCCCCCTCTCAGGCTTCCCTCAACCTTAAGGAATTCCTCTGAGTTATTTCCATGCTGTCATGTGCCACTGCTGCTCATGGCGAGGCCCGCTGTCTCTTTGTCTCATGCCGTAATACAACATAGTCATTTTGTGGGGTTTTCTGACCGCGCACACACACACACACACACACACACACACACACACACACACACCAAATATGTCCACCAGCGGAGCGGAGAGCGCTCTGCGGTGGCGTTTGGCCCGGCTGAGGAGGAAGTTACTGACCGTTCATCATATTTTATTGCAGAGGCAGAAGGGGGGGGGGGGGGTCCCATTGTGAGCAGGACCACAGGTCAGGGCCGGGTTTGTGTTTCCCTCTCTGATGTCTTAACTCAACTTCACATGACAGGCGGACTGGACTGGAAAAGACAGTTTGGAAAGGAGGACTGGCTAGGAAAATGATAGGAGAGATCTGTATATATATTTGCCAGAAATGTGACCAAGTCAACTTTGCAAGTCCCAAGTCAGTCTCAAGTCTTGAGGCACAAGTTTCAAGTCAAGTCCGAAGTCTAAATGTAGATTATCAAGTCAAGTCCAAGTCATTAATGTCAAGTCTCAAGTCTAAATGTAGAACAGCAAGTCAAGTCAGAACAAATCAAGAGTCCAGTATCAATTTAATATCTTAAAGAAAACTAAATATCTAGGACTTTTCAATGCAATATTGTTTTAATAGGATAAAAACTTGGTAAGAGCATCATGAGTTTGATTTCTATAATCAGTTTCAACTTCAATAAATTCAATCATTCCATACAAATTCAGAAAACAGAATTTAAATTCAGTCGTCTGCTGGAACAAATCTCATCACTTTCAATCTAAGTCATTTACACAAACACAAGATCTCAAGTCAAGACTTTAGAAACCTTTTCAAGTCATCAGAGTACAAGTCAGCGATGATAACTAAGGGCGTCTCATGCCATGTAACTCCAAACTCTACGAACCAGTCATCCCTTAAAATCCCCTTACAATTACATTAATTCACCTCTTAATTCATGCAAAATCACCTTAAAATGAGTTAAGGTAGTTATTAATGGAGGAGATCCCATCAAAACCTCCTTAAACTCCTTCTTAATGTTTGACTGCTTAGTTTCTAATTTAATGTAAAATTCAGGGAGACAGGAACTTTCCATTAATAACTCATTAATAACCTGTAAACCTGCACTAAAGGCATGAAAAATCCCTTAATTTCTAGTGCCTCTGTGAATCAAGTCATGAATAAATCCCTTAAAAACCCATGATACTAACCTTACTTTATTACAGCTGTTATTTTTAGAAATTAAGGACATTTCAGGGATAAAATGAAGGGGTTTAGCTTTTTAGTTTCATCGTTTATTCAGGCTGACCGGAGGGTTTGTTTGGTCAGGAAGGAGAAACTCTGATTCAAAATGACACACCGACCCTCGACTGTCTCACTGGAGTGTTTGTGATGCAGCGTCTGCTCAGTGCGGGTGATGAGGCTGCGTTCAACAGCCAGCGTGTTCTGATCGGTTTCTCTGGGCTCTGCAGCGTTTCCTCCTTCAGTTCAGCCGGTTTGTCCAGGTGAGAACGATGACCTTTGACCTCTGGTGGCACCAAATAACAACCAGCGAGAGTCTCAGTCCTCTAACAAGAGAACTAAAGGAAACCGCCCCGAAACGCAAGGGATTATGGGTAGAAGGAGATGGATGCAGTTTCTTCATGGAAAGCCTAGCAGAACAAAATGAAGTCTGGACTGATGATGCTCATATTCAGCTGTTTCTTCATGTGTTCTGAATTGGTATGAACACCACAGAAGAAGAGAGTTTTTTTTCGAAAACAAGGGTGGTAGTGAACATTTGCGTGAAACAGTGGTGTAAATATCGGTCTTTTCCACTCACTGTGACATCGTTTGGCTTCAGGAGACTTGGATCATGCTGCAGGAGCTGGATGGAGGAACTTTATGGATATTATTTTGTTCTTTTTGGAACTCTAAAGATCGGTCCCCATAGACTTCAGTTGTTTTGGAGAAGATGTGCTGGCAGCCTCCCTGTGTGTGGAATTTAATGGAATTCAGTTCTGTCTCCTGTCATTCCAACTCAATTCACTTTCTGTTTCCTTACAGCTGGGAGACTTTCACACTGCAACAGGTGGGGACTCGAGTCACATGACTTGGACTGGAGTCCCAGTTTGAACTACTTGAGATTTGACTTGATGCATGAAGAGAAGACTTGAGGCTGGACTTGACTTGGGTTCTGGTGACTTGGGACTTGACTCTGACTTGTACTCTGATGACTTGAAAAGGTTTCTAAAGTCTTGACTTGAGATCTTGTGTTTGTGTAAATGACTTAGATTGAAAGTGATGAGATTTGTTCCAGCAGACGACTGAATTTAAATTCTGTTTTCTGAATTTGTATGGAATGATTGAATTTATTGAAGTTGAAACTGATTATAGAAATCAAACTCATGATGCTCTTACCAAGTTTTTATCCTATTAAAACCATATTGCATTGAAAAGTCCTAGATATTTAGTTTTCTTTAAGATATTAACTTGATAATCTACATTTAGACTTGACTCGAGACTTGAGACTGACTCGAGCAGACCTCTGATAACAAACTTCACCTGTGTTTCAGCTGGCATGAAGGTGGAGCAGATAATGACAGAATAAAATTTTTTGTGTGAACTATTCCTTTACAGAACGCTCTCTCAGACATTACAGCTGTAATCAGAGCAGATTTACTCTTGACTGCAGGTTTTTCCTCGCTGACGTCCATCGCAAAAACCACAAGCTCCAGATTCTCTTTAAGACCGGAGAGCCGAGGTGAACCGTATTCTCAAGTCGGAAACTTCCATCTCCTGTTTTCCCCGCGGGAACCTGAACGCAGCACTTCACTCCTCTGACGTGAAAATAACTAATTTTTCCATATCTGCAATGGCATTTTGACTTGTCAGAATGATAATTCAAGATATCTCTAAAATAAGATCTGTCTAGTCAAAATTACTTAAGATAATTACTTAAGATATCCATAACTTGTAGATTTTTGTTTGTAGATCTTAAAGGACTTCTGACTAGTAAGAACTCCAATTTGAGATATCTCCACTTTAGTTTTGACTAGTCATCCAGTTCAAGATATGTACAAGTGTATTTTGACTAGCCGTGTCTTACTTCCAGATATCAAAATAGATAATTTAGATATCTTTAATCATGAGGAATTAAAGATATCTTTAATTGAAATTATGACTAGTCAGAACTAAAGTGAAGATATCTTGAATTTGAGTCATGACTCAGCATATTTTCAATGGAGATATCTGGAATTCACATCTCAGACAGTCAAAACAGAATTGTAGATATCTTTAATTGGAGATATCATACAACTTAAATGGCAAAAAATAACTTCATCATAACGTAATCTGACTAGTCAAACTGTAATTACAGATATCTTAAAGTAGCATTTTAACTAGTCATCAATGAATGACAGATATGTGTAATGTTTGCCCCGGTCCGTCTGTCCCGCCTCAGCAGAGCAGCACGTGGGCCGTCCTGCGCCGGGTGACTCAGGTTTGGTCCGTCTCCCGCGGCGACCGTCTCTCCCGGCGACGATGTCTTTTCTTCTCGCCTCTTCCTGCTGCGTGTCTCCAGTGGGATGGAAGGTATTTCCTCTGAGTCACCGCTCCGCTCGCCTTTGTCATCAGAACCTCGCCGGCCTGAAACACGCCGCCGCACAATGAGCCGCCCGCTGCCCCCCCCCCCCCCCCCCCCCCCTCCCCCCCCCCCTCCCCCCCCCCCTCCCCCCGGCAACAGGCCGTCTCTACACTCGGTACTTTTGGAGATGAAGTGCACTTTGCTCTGCATTATGCTTACAGTACGTTGGCCTACTTTGGCGACATCATTTCCACAGGGTCCTGCCTTTCTTTTTTCTTTTTTTTTTTTTTTTTCCCGTGGATCGGGTCACGGTGACAAGCTGTGACAGACACTCAACCAGAACAGCCTGGAGACTCGCTTCCTTTTTATCTTGTCCCATTTCTGACAGAGGGGTTTAAGTAGAGCAGTTACACACAGCTTGGTGTGAAACAGGGAGCCGGGTTAGGCTTCACAAAATCAAGTATAGCCTGAAAAACTGTAAAAATAAATTTAATAGAACTTGGTCACCCTTTCTAAAATACTAGCCAGTCTGGATACCTCCTGGACATAGCTTAACCATCTTGAAAATTGAGTATTAATTGTGTATTTAAGATTTTTATTTATTCATGGGCAAGTGGGAGGGCGGAGTTGGGAGATTTTAATCTATTTTCTTCGATGTTTCTGTATAAGAATTGATATATTCCGTTTTCATTTGAACTTGCTAAATACAGAAATGTATTATGCTCCCACCTGTTTACATTTTTTTTTTTTGAAATAATAATAATAGTCTCTCTCCTCTTCTCTGATGGATCTCTCCCTGTATGATTGTTGAACGTCTCTCGGTGCAAAATGGCGGCTCTAGAAAGAAGAAGCCCTCGCTCTTTGATTCTGAGGGACTGACACCAAATCCTGACGTTTACCGCTGAGGTTTTACATCCTGAAACATTTTCTCATATCAAACTCCACTGGAGCTGCTGGAAACATCTGGAGGTGACGTCACCTCGCCTACGATTGGCCGGTTATCCACCAGGAAGAAAAACACAACAAACTACTGTATGGAGGCAGAGATGAAAAGTTCATCACCAGTAGCTGTTTTTTTTTTTTTAACAGTTTTGAAATGTTTTAGGGTTTTTTTTTTTCCTGTAAATGAGGCTGTGATCCATCAGTCTGCTTCATACCTTCTGTCTGATTCATGCTCTTATCACTGAGGATGGAACAGAGGAATGCAGCCTGTTTCCCTATCAGCACAGAAAACATGTAATAACTCACCAACTGGATCATTCCAGAAGCAGAATCAGTGACTAACACATTTTTATAGACTTGCTTTTATGTGATGTTGTCTTTTTTTATCATGTTTTATCTTAATCTTATCTTAATTTGATCTCACTTTCATTTATTTAATCCCTACTGTTTATTTTGGGTTTCATTTTACGGTTATCCCACTAGTTTACTGAACGTTGCTCTTCTCCGCCTCCGTCCTCCTCTCTGAATCTAATCCCTGTTTATTATCGTTTCATTGCTTTTTAAATTCATTTTGAGTATCCTGCTTTTATTCTGACTGTCAACCCTGTTAAACGTGCTATTAAAAAATAAAGTTACTGTTATTATTATTGTTTCTTTCGTTCTGTGAGTCGGACTCTCTCTGTTTTCACGAGCCTCGTTCTGACGCACGAGACGCACAGATGTAACTCGACCTTTCACACTCGACCAGCCACCCGCTGACTGCAGGATGCCACAAACCTGTTGGTTCAGACTTCAGGTTGGAAGCTGAAACAACACCTGACCCTCTGTCTTCAGCAGCCGCTCAGCTGACCGGTTTCCTCCGGCCGTCTGTCGCTGTGAGCTTCATGATGCTCCTTTTCCACAGCTCCGTTCTTATCTGCTGGACAGCGACCGGAAGTTCCCCTGATGTACCTGAACGCACCGCTGAACAAACACCGGCTGATTTCATGTGAGGTAACAGTGTAACAATGTAACAGTGTAACAGTGTAACAATGTAACAGTGACAGGATGAAAATACGATGAGTCACGAATTCTTGATGAGCGTTTGAGTCACGAACAACGAGGAGCGGAAACTGTGCATCGTCATGACAACGCTCAGGTTCAGCTGCTGCTCCTAAACACTGTGGATCCACTGTGTTCATCATTAGCTGAACTTTATCTTTCTATATATAGAGAGAAAAAAACATTGTTTATAAGATTGTTTTTGAGAGTTAATTTCTTTGTCGTATTATCTGTAAGTTGATGTGTGTTTAACTGCTGCTGTCTTGGCCAGCTCTCTTGCAAAAAGAGATTTTTAAATCTCAATGAGACTTTACCTGGTTAAGAAGGTTAAATAAATAAAAAAAACAAAAAGTAAGAGATAAAAAAATTGTGATTTAAAAGAAGCAGTCAGTAAAAGTGTTACAAACTGGCCAACAAATGACTATCCTTTAAAACGATCCTTTAAAAAACAACATTTGTTTCTATTCTTCGCAATGAAACATTTTATAGAAGGAGTCACTTTTTTCAAATGTTGAACATCTCATTTTGAAATAAAACTCCTCACTTTCAAATCACAAGTTTGAACATTTGAGCACTTACAAGCTTATCAACACCATGCAGAGGTGGGGACTTGAGTCACATGACTTGGGCTCGAGTCACAGTTTGAATCGCTTAAGACTTGACTTGACTTGGGTTCTGGTGACTTGGGACTTGACTCTGACTTGTACTCTGATGACTTGAAAAGGTTTCTAAAGTCTTGACTTGAGATCTTGTGTTTGTGTAAATGACTTAGATTGAAAGTGATGAGATTTGTTCCAGCAGACGACTGAATTTAAATTCTGTTTTCTGAATTTGTATGGAATGATTGAATTTATTGAAGTTGAAACTGATTATAGAAATCAAACTCATGATGCTCTTACCAAGTTTTTATCCTATTAAAACCATATTGCATTGAAAAGTCCTAGATATTTAGTTTTCTTTAAGATATTAAATTGATACTCGAACTCTTGATTTGTTCTGACTTGACTTGCTGTTCTACATTTAGACTTGAGACTTGACTTTAATGACATGGACTCGACTTGGACTTGACTTGGTAATCTACATTTAGACTTGGGACTTGTGCCTCAAGACTTTAGACTGACTTGGTAAAGCACACAGGAAGCCTCCCATCTGGCCTGTGCTGTGGGACTGGCAGGTGCTCTGAACACTGAGGAAAGTGTTCATGGAGGAGCGTTAAGGGTCAGAGTTCTCTGACCTGATTATTCCTGTCTTGGTTATATAACTGTTGGTTGCGTCAAGCCTCAACTTAACTCTCCTCCGCCTCTCAGATAAGCCTCTGCAGCGATAACACCGCTCCGCTCCGCTCGGCTCCACCAACACTTTCAGAAAAAAGAGGAGAAAAGAAGGTTTGGGCTTAATTGGATAATTTGACTGACTATGACCTGCAAGAAACTGGAGGGAGCAAATCTTTGGACTGAATGAGGCTCCCAGCGTCTTTATTCAGATTTATTTTTCATTGAGGCTCTTTTTTCCTCCATGCTGAACTCATGGAAGCTGCCATGAAACACAAAAAACACAAAATCAGCAGCATCTGACAGGGAACTTTGACCCTTAACGCCCCTCCATGGACAGTTTTCATCAGAGTTTAGAGAGAAACTGTCTGATTACAAACATGTTTGGTGCTGCAGACTGACGGGAAACAAGAATTCACCTCTGAGCCCAAAATAAAAAAAAAAAGGGAGGAGGAAATCTAATTTAGACAAAATAGACGAACCGGCTGCATCCTGTGATTAATACTGAATTAAGAGAAAGAGAGAGGGAGAGAGAGAGAGAGCGAGTGAGAGAGAGAGAGAGAGAGATAGAGATAGAGAGACAGAGAGATAGAGAGAGAGTGTGAGAGAGAGAGAGAGAGGGAGAGAGTGAGAGAGCGAGTGAGAGAGAGAGAGAGATAGAGATAGAGAGACAGAGAGATAGAGAGAGAGTGTGAGAGAGAGAGAACATGATAATGGAACAATGAGACAGAAAATAAAAAAAAGTGTTTTTATCAAAATAAATACATTTCCCTTTTTATATGCATACTTTCATATACCATTTTCAGAAGTATATGTAATTTTATTCTTTAATTTTATTTATTTATTGATTAATATCAATCTTTATATATAATCTTTATATTTTTTTATATGCATACTTTTGAAACATATCACTCACCATAATCTGAAATATATGTGATTTATTTTTTTTATTTTTTTACCATTATTATTATTTCAGTATGGGAAAATAAAGCCAACCGGGGTAAAGTTCCAGTAAGTACAAATACATTTTCTGGCCCATTTGATATATTTTTGATATGCATACTTCTGCATCATGTCACTCATCATACTCTGCAGCACATGTGATTTATTTGTCGTCAGTATGGGAAAATAAGGGCACGCGGGGTAAAGTTCCAGTATGTCATCTCGTCTTGTTATTCTTCATGGCATCACATCACCGGCCGCTGATTGGCCGGCCGGTCCGTGATCTGCGGCGGCGGAGAGGGGCGTGCACGTCTCGCACTATATGTACCGCTGCTCCGCGCGCTTCTCCGGGATCTGGGAGTCAAAGCGAGGCGAAGCGAGGCGAGATACCGGAGACTTGGACATTAGTAACCCGGCGCGCGGCGGACACAGAGCGGACAGACCGGAGCGGACAGACCGGACCGGACCGGAGCGGACTCATTGCAGGGTTTTTGAAGGCAGGAAAGCGGACTGTAACAAGCGGGAGAGATGCAGTCGGTGTACCGGCATCTGTTGAGCGTGCTGCTCGTGTTCAGCAGCCTGCAGCTTCACCGGCTCGCGGACGGCTGCTCGTGCGCCGTGACGCACCCGCAAGACGCCTACTGCAACTCCGACATAGGTAAGCAACGGATTACTTTAACGCGCGGTACTGTGACCGAGCGGCTTGTTGCGGGTGTTTCTTCTTTTACGTTTTAAATCCGTCACAGGGCGAAGTCTCTGGGAGTTTCAGTCAGTCAGCAGAGGAGAGAAGAAGAAGAAGAATCTGTTTAGTTCACTTTAATTAAAAAGCTTTGCAGAATAGAGTCACCTATAGTTTGAATACTCTGTCTGCATTGCACTGCCAAAGATCCTATATAACAACTTCTCTTGTTTCTCTAAATGAGGAACTTCTACTTACTTTTGTACTTTCACTCCGGTACATTTCTACCCCAGTGATTCTACTTCTACTTCAGTAAAATGTCAGAAAAGTGACAGAAGTTGTGTTTGAGCAGGACATCATGTTCCTCTCTCCACCATCCAGCTGCTGCAACTCAAGCTGCTTCACTATTTCATGTTATTAGCTGGGAATATAGGAAAATATATCGGGTTTTTTTGTTAATTGAATGAGACTATACTGAGACTTTTATTAAAGGAGTGGCAGGTGCAGTATGTAGGCCAGGGGTCCCAAAGTTTTTCATGTCAAACTGTAGATTTTCTGCTCAGTTTCTGTCAAACCTCTGACCAGACTCTCACTCACATCTTGTAAATGAAGTTAAGTGACATTTCTCTCATCCTGATTCTGTCTGGGACCCCTGGAAACCCCCCCTTCCAGGACCCCCGGAGGTCCCTGGAACCCAGTTTGGGAACCCACTGACAGGAGCCACATCCACATAATTCAGTTGATCACACAAAATCTTCAGTCTGGGAAACAGTTTCTCAGTGTCAGAGGTTTATTTTGAGACCTGCAGTCTCTCAAGTCGCTTTCTGGATGAATTTTTCACAGAAACAGTATCAATTCTTCCCTCTGATCCAGTGATTTTGCTGATTAAATGAGCCAGAAAATTGAAACAAATAGAAAACAAATCGCCCCCATGTGTTGGGAGATTGTGTCTGTTTGGTTTTCACTCCTGTCCAGAGGTGGAAGGTTTGCTGTTTGGCCTTGCAGAGCTTCCTCGCAACTTTTGTGCCTTGCAGAAAAAAACACAAAAACACAAAACAGTGTGACTCCGTGCGTCAGGATTCCTCAGATTTCCGCGGTGTGAATTCACGGCAGTCGGTAATTAGATACGGAGGCAGCTTAGCGTTTTAAATCCTGGATATTTATCTGCGCACGCTGGAATTTCTCTGTCAGACAGAGAGCCGGTTGTAGCTGAGAAATGCCCGGCCTTCTGCTTCAGAGTGTGTGTGTGTGTGTGTGTGTGTGTGTGTGTGTGTGGAGGGAGGGAGGGAAGGGGGAGGTGGGGGGGGGGCTTTACATAGCTTGTTTCCCTGCCAGGTTATGCTTTCACTGACTCTCTGGGATAATATGAACTAAGGATCTGCCCAGTCCAACTTAGCCAAACACTTGTCCCAGACCCAGACCCAGACCAGAGGAGACGAGAGGAAGGGTTTCAGGGGTGAAAATAAGTGATTTTCGTGGCGTAAATAGGTGATTTTGGGGTGAAAATAAGTGATTTTGGGGTGAAAATAAGTGATTTCAGAGTGAAAAAAGGTGTTTCGGGGTGAAAATAAGTGATTTGGGGGATAAAATCTGTGATTTCAGGGTGAAAATAAGTGATTTGGGGGATAAAATCTGTGATTTCAGGATGAAAATAAGTGATTTCAGGGTGAAAATAAGTGATTTTGGGGTCAAAATAAGTGATTTCAGAGTGAAAAAAGGTGTTTCGGGGTGAAAATAAGTGATTTGGTGGATAAAATCTGTGATTTCAGAATGAAAATAAGTGATTTTGGGGTGAAAATAAGTGATTTTGGGGTTAAAATAGGTGATTTTGGAGGTGAAAAGAGAGAGAGAGATAGAGAAACTAAGTGAAGGAAGCGCTGTCATAAATACTAGGTTGGTTTTATGTGGAGACTGAACTGCCTGTTGAATATAAAGCCACACACACACACACACACACACACACACACATTCACTCGAGGGTTCGACCGATACCGATATTTTTAGACTGAAGCCGATATTTTGTGCCGATATTCAATATCTTTAAATTTGGCCGTTTTCATGCCAAACAAATTTCCAGTATTCAGTGTTCATGTGGCTTTAAAGTCACAATGACATTAAATATGATTTTTTTTTTACCTTGTTAGCTTGTTTTCCAGTCATAATAGACACCAGTTTAACAATAAATGGCAACAGTTTACAAACTTTTTAGTTTGTTTTTGTACTTTTAGATCCAAATTCCACGACTTCTCCTTCCTGTAACCTGTGACCTCATGCTGCACCAGGAGGCGGAAATAAAACTTCTAACCAATAAAACCGAAACAGATTTTTGAACAGTCCCGCAATCCAATCCAAAACTGCCTTTCTCTCCCTAACTGATCTCCCATTGGCTTACGCTTCTGAATGATCTCTCCCTGCGTTTTGTCCCGCCCCAACATCCTGTTTCGACTCGAAATAAGTCAAATTACGGAAGCAAGTCGCTGTCAAAATGGCGTTTCTTCCTGACTTGAGGAGAGCTGAGCGTCGGCAGCCTCTCTCTCTCTCTCTCAGGACGCTTTCAGCCAACTGACCCGGTTGGACTTCCACAAACAGTCATGAGAGGACTTTCGAGTTCCTGCGGTTCGCTCGCGGCGTTGGCACCGGCTGAGACTCACCGGTGTCGAATCTGGGAGCGACTTCAATGGCGGCCGGGGAGCGCCTGTGAGCCGCGCAAATCCTGTTTCCAAGGTCCCGGCTCAGCCTGAGGCGCTCTGAACGCTCTCAACACACTTTACCTCTGAGGTCCCAGCAGAGAGAGTCACACTCATCCATCTGGGACAGGCTTACTCATATTAATGATCAGGCAATAATAATATAATAATAAAACTGCTTTGGAATTTGTTTTTTTTGGCTTGAGAACAAGGCTTTCCTATGGAAGCTCATTCCTGACACTCAATAAAATAAAAAAAAAAAAGACTGAATTGTGAGGTTTTTTTCTCGCAATTGTCACTTTTTTTTCCCCACAATTCTGACTTTATATCTTGGAATTCTGACTTTTTTTTTAAGCGAGAAAAAACAGAGAAATAAAGTACGAGTTCTGAGAAAAAAAACTCAATTCAGTCGTCAAGTGGCAGGAATGGGCTTCCATACTTTTCAGTGAGTGACAGCGATGAAAACACACTTCACACATTTCAAAATTCAATACTTTTTTTTTCTGGGCCTTAGTTTGTGGATTTGAGGATTTTGTTTGGTGTTCAGTATGATGTATGCTGATGCTGACTGTGCAATATGACTGTCAGTCTACAGCTGAAGATCAACAACAAATATCACATGTATGGAAAATGTGCAGTGTAACAAAATGTGACAAGGCAGCAGGTTAACAGCTACAGAACCTGTTGTTATATCTGTACCGGGACTGAAAAACAAGATATTTCCAGACTTTTCCAGATATTTTGATGCAATTCCCCAAATTGTGAGCCAATTTACTTTCCATACTTCCCCAGACTTTTCAGGACCTGTGTATGTTTTGATGCGTTGTGCTCGAGCTTTTACACGATGTAATGTAATTTTTATCTTTTTGTCTTTTTCCAGCCAGGAAAATACATGTCGAATTCCTAGGTTACGGATTTGATGTTAAAACGAACTTGCAATCTTGTCAAAACAAGTCAAACGTGTCATATTTTGGGATGAAAAGCAGGTCTGAAATGATCCCATAATGCATTGCGTCAGTTTAGAGGTATTGCATGAATATTTACAGAACATGTCAGCCTATGATAAGCTACACAGCGATAAATCCTGTGCGTATAAAAATATAAGAGTAACGGCTTTGAATTGAAGTGTATGACAACAAAGATTCATTCTTTCATTCAAACTGTATTCCTGTCATTTTAAACCAAAACATGTAGTTCTGACTGATGCAGTTAAAAGAGTTTTACAAGTGAGGAGAGAAAAGCTGTAATTTTCACTGTCAACATCAAAGGCAGCAGAGCGCCGCCTGTTTGAAACCTCTGGGCGAGTTCAAAGCCTGTTGCTCTTGTTTTCTTGGCCCTGACCCGTAATCAGCTGCAGCCGCTCCACCGGCTGAATCACAATTAGGTTCAAGGACTTGAAATTAGGTCACAGAAGTCTGTCGCTCTTGATCTTGACCGATTTTAAAACCGTATATTTAAGAAGAAAACAAACTGTCAGGGATAAAAACTGTCCATCGTAGTTTTTGTGGTTCCTCTGAAGGAAATGAGATTGAGAAATGAGAAAGAAAGTGTATAATGTCACATGCACTTCTAAAATCTTAAAAGGAAACATCCGCAAGAATATTTATGCTAAGTACTTCATTGTTGATTTCTTAGATGAACTTTACTGACCCCAGAGACGTATTTGGGTCATTACAGCAGCAGAACAGAGGTTTAGGTTGGAGAGCAAAGGGTTAAAAAGGTAATGAAGGATATAACTAAAAACATGAAATTACAGACAGCATCGAGGAGAGTCGTTTAACTAAAAGATAGTTAAAAGATGAGGCTCAGATCCAGATCCAGACTTGATAAGATATGGATTATTAGAGGGACTAGGTCTTGATTTTGGTTTTAGGTTTTTATTTTTTGGTTTCTATTTAGTCTTGAGATTTAAACAGACTCAGAAACAGTTTCTAGGTTCTAGTGTCTGCTTTCTGTTGGTTTTCCCTCAGTTTTGACTGGCAGAATCTCATGAATGCCTTTGAGTATGAAGCTTAATATAGACGCAAATTTGTCGTCTTCTTTTTCAATAATTATGAATAAATTGCCAGTTTTTCACGCTTTAATTTTAGTCTGCTGCAAAGAAAACAGTTGAGAAAAGACAACAGCTTCATGCAGCTGCAGGCAGAGGAAGAGTCAGAAACACAAATCATCCACAGCGTTGTATCCTGTCAGTTTTCCTGCTGCACACCTGATCACCGGCCGATGACTCGGCTGTTTTTTTTCTGTTTTTGTTTGAGACCTAGTTGGCTGCTGGTCGGTGGCCTGGTTGAAACGGCCCATTCACACGAGGGGAAAGGAGCAGCGCTTGTTTTTTGCCAGAGCTCTCCGAAAGCGAGATTAGAGGCCCGGGCCGTGCACTTTGACCCCGAGGATTTAACACGGACGCTCGCTCCCGTCCCGGGCGCTCGGGGGCGACCGGAGCAAAACCTCTTACACGCTCGTACCGCGAACCGGGTCGGGCGCCGAGGATTAGCGAAGGTTTGTGTTTACGCTCGGAGAGAAAGCGATCCTGTTCTGCCACGGGGGGTTTTGTTCTGCACAGAGGAGCTTTGTCAAACCACTGCAAAGGCCCCGGGGCTTTGTAGCTGAGCTCTCCTGGTACCAAAGCATCCTGCTGAGGTATGTGGAGTCCAGTGAGGTCACTCCTCCTCCTGTCAGCCTCAGTCTGCCTCCTCATCTGCAGGTCAACAGGTGACACAAAACAGTCATCTAGTCTCATGTTCAGCCTTCAGATCTTATTTTTCCTAAACCCAGAGAAACATTCTGCAGAGAGGAGAGATAACTCCACTTGTCTCCACTGCAGCTTCACTTGTTTCAGGGGTTTTCTAGAAATGAAACAAGTCAGTGTGTTGAAAGCAGTCAGAATAAAGCAGATCACTGCTCTGCTGTCAAGGAAATGACTCTTGATTCTACTGAATTCTCCAAACAAGTTGATTTGCATTGGAAACAAGTGAAATTATCAAACCACACTGGCAGATTTTTTCACTTATTTTAAGAAACTTCCAATTTTAGGACTCGATAACAGACTAAATGACTTGTTAAGATGCAGGTTCTCTGTATCTTAACAGGGCTGCTTTCATGCTTTTTTTTATGTAATCTGGGATCAGCTATCCGCAGTTTTCCCCAAAGTGAGTTAAAATACGACGAGATGTCAGAGGTGCTGGATTCCTGACGAGCCCGGGATGTGCGTCCCGTGATCCAGCAGGATCAGGTCTCCGGCTCGCTCCTCCCCTCCCCGCCCCTCCCCTCCCCTCCCCTCCCTCACCGGACACACGGCGCCTCGCCAGCCGCTGCTTTCTGCTCCCTGCTGTCCAGAACAGGAGGCCAGCGAGGGGGGGGGGGGGGAGTGTTTACAGCTGAGGTTTGACAGAACAGGCTGATGAAAACACGACGACAGTAGAAGGGCAAACCAAGGATTTAATCGGCTTCATTTTTAAATTCTATGACTTTTATAAATCTCTGGGATCAATCAGTAGGAATTGCAACATCGTCCCCTCCTGTCCCCTTGATCTACGGTGGCCTGTAGCTGTCAAAAGCACAGTCACATTTCCCTAATATAGAGCAGTAAGCTAGCTAATTAGAGCAGAGATCCAACAGAAACGTATAGTGAAGAGCGAATATATCACCATGCTGAATACTGGGCTAATAAAATTGCTTTGGCTTTTGGTTTTTTGGCTTGAGAACGAGGCTTTTCAGTCTTCGGAGATGAAATCGGTCGCTTGCGTGTCCTGAAACTCCAGCAGGTTTGGAGTTTCTGTCCCAAACGAGTAAAGTGAGTTTTGAAAGGCAGAAATCTCTCGGCAAAGTCATCTTTAAGTATTTATATACAGTATATTATGGAGTCCAATTATGGAACACAAACTTGTACTTATTGACTGATTCCTTGTCTTTGTCTGTATACAAAATGAGACTCAAAAGTGCTTTGATGTCAAAAAGATTTTGTATTGAATAATCTTGATTTTTGTTTATAGCAGCCTATATTATTTTAATTTTTACAATGTGATAAGGCATATAAAAGATATGCATGTTAATTGATATTTTATTTTGTATCGTTATTTTTTAAATTTTATTTAAATATATACATTTTTTTTTTTTTTTTCTCTTTTAGGTGAGGTTTTTAGATAAGCGGTTTCTACCTCACCTGCACATGTAACTTTATTTCTGACTTTTCTTTTAAAAAAATGTGCAAATAAACTAAACTAAACTATATTGCACTATGGGGCAGTACAACTTTTGCCCCTTTAACATTCAGCCACATGATAGAGATTTGATTAATTTTCATCGTCTCAATTAAATCTAATTGAGTTAAATCTAACAGTTCAAAACCATAATTGGCGTTGAGTTGACTAAAGGCTTGATGTTTACACCGCTTCTGATTGGTGGAGCAGGAACAGGCTCTTAAACTGACATGACAATGCCGCTGATTTGGCAGGAACAGGCCACCGTACGTTCAAAGCTGGTTTCTCGACGCCTCGTAGGATCGAACACCGTCCCGTTCAGGTGTCCCGCGCTCCCTCTCTGTGTTCAGCCGGGCAGGAAGTCGGCGTTCCAGGCTCTCTGCTGCGGCTCGGACCTCTGAGGGCCGGGATTCAGTTTCAGTGTTTATTTTTGAGCGTGGTAGTGTGTCATACTGAGAATTCCTCTTCCTCCCACTCGCCTCCTCAAACTTGGACCACGTTCTGCATACTAAAACATCACCGTCACTCTCTCTCTCTCTCTCTCTCTCTCTTTTACTCTCTCTCTCTCTTACACACACACACACACACATTATTCTTGTCATGCTTGCAGTTTGCCACATCGTATGTAGGCCGAAACAAATGCCTGACTGAATTACATCCTCACCTTTTCAGATTAGCATATGAATCCAGAGTTGTGTAATCCCCTGGCTTTTTTTTTAATTCACTGTCTTTTTGTTTCAGTCGCTCCCCGGTTACCTCTCTTATCACCAAAAGCCTCCCACTCTGCAAAACGTGTGTCAAATCCTCGGCAGGAGATGAATATGCGTGCGTCAGAGGCAGAGCGGCCACTTGAATGTAATTGCCACTCATGTTTTACAGAGAGAGAGAGAGAGAGAGAGAGAGAGAGAGAGACTTACATTACACCACAGAGTAGCTGAGAGAGAGTTCAGCTCCTTGTGTTGACTGTATTAGCGCTGCAGGTCATGTGGAAACTGTTAAAGCTCACAGCTATCCTCAGCTTTGTTTATGTGAGGTGTTTTGTAAAACTTAAAGAGTCTGAATCAGTTTTATTGGCCGAGTCGGTTTGCAAATACAAAGAATACGACTCGATTCGGCTCCTGTAGCTCACATTTAACGTAAAAATGTGGGAATATTTATTTGTATGAGGTTGTAAATGAAGTATATACAAGTGTAAGTAGTTTAAGTATACATTGAAATGTGAAAAATATTAGAGACACTGGTAACACTTTACATTAAATAAGGGTTAGTTAATGCTTAATAAGCATTAACTAACCCTTAATTAACAGTTAACTAATGTGTCTGGTAATCATTTACAAATGGTGTTCATTTTAACTAAGTTATTAATTTATACATTATTTAAGTCATCTTTATAAACTATTAAATAATGTAGAAATTAATACCTTAGTTAACATGAACACCATTAGTAAATTACACATTAGTTAACTGTTAATTAGGCCTTATTAAGCATTAACTAACCCTTAACTTAGTGACCCTTATTGTAAAGTGTTACCGAGACACTTTTTTTTTATCTTTTCATGAAGTAAATACACTAAGGTGAATCCAGGTAAAATCCCTTATTGATTTCCCTTCTAAAATCTGTATTGATCACACAGGAGGAGATGGAGATGAAGGGAAGCAGAAGGATTTTTAATGTGGATTGTGCAAAAGCGGCTGCAGCTCAGTATCAGGAAGATGTTTCTAATATTTTGTACATTCAGTTTAAGTCTAAGTGGTGAATAAAAGGAGCAGTATGTGAAGGTAGAAACTGAAGCAGCAGGCTCTTATCTCCACAGCCCGCACATGGTTTTCTGGCGATGTGAGATTACATTATGCCGCTCGGCTCAGAACTGGGTTATATAAACACTCGTAACTCAGCCGGCTTGACGTGAAAGAGGCTCGGCGAGTGGAAGCGCTCTGCGGCGGAGAGTAAATATAACTTGTGAAGGCGGCGGGGCGGCGGGGCGGAGGGGCGGAGGGGCGTTCCCGCAGAGGTGAAAGGGCCGCCGGGGGGGGCGGGGGGGGGGGGAATGACACAAATCCTCTGTCTCCGGAGCAGCTGAGGCCTTTTCACGCATTCCCCCGGGCTGACGCCATCGGCAGCGGCCAATTAGTGGCCGCCGTCCAACAAGTGGGTCCTATCTGGAAGAGCCTGGGCTGGATCAGCTGACCCTGCTGCCAGCCTGCACAAGTAAACACTTCCCTCTGTGGAGCGAGCGCTGGTTTTCTGGGTTTGAGGTCGGGGCAGGGAGGGAAAGTGGGTTTTGGGGCTGAACTTGAAAATAACAGCTTCAGTGTATTTAAACCTGCAATATCAGACCTGCCAACCAGTCCTGAAACTAATGTGTGCTCTGTGGAGATTTAACTGAGACATAATGATATGAACCAATATCCAGCTGTGTTGCTGTTTTCACCTCTTTTCTAAAGCATGTAGTCAAATTCCGCTCCTGAATTCCTTCCTGGAGCTTTACCGTGTTTTTTTTAAAACCCTCGCTGTTTAAATACCCTGTGAAATAGCATCTTTACTTCCTTGATTTCCATGTATTTCCTGCTGAAACAGGATGTTGGGGGCGGGACATAACGCAGGGAGGGATCATTCAGAAGTCTAAACCAAAGGAATATGAGTCCGGGAGAGAAAGGCAGTTTGATTTGATGGGAGGGGGAGAGAAAATCTGGAATGTTTTTATTGGTCGGTCACCGTTAAAGATACTCTGTTTTCCAGGAAGAAAAAGTAATGGGAGTTAATTTCATGGGGCCTTTAAAAGCGGCACTCATCCCCTCCCACTCCTGAATATTTTCTCATAATGGCATTATCGATGAAGCGAGTGAGTAAACTCGTTCAGCTAGTAAACTTGCTACCTGCCTCTTCACTTGTCACTGTGGGTCATGTGACCTTCAGCAGGAGGAACATCTGTCAAAGTGAGACTGGTAACTTCTCAGTAGGTACGTTTAGCTTAGCTGTTAGCCTTTATGCACGCTGCTTTGCTAGGTTTGTCCTTGGGAGAAGAAGTGGCTTTGCTGTGCTTTATTTACAAATGAGTTGCTGCTTTTGTCTCCCTCTAGTGGTCAGAAAGTCGCTTACTGCAGCTTTAACGGAGGAGGAGGGGGTCAGTGAACGCATCCTGGTATATCTGCACATTCCTCTGTAATTGCGTCCCGATTCCTCAGTAATTGTACCTGCACTCGTCTGTCAGACAGCGGTCGGGTGAGTTTTTAGCGGAGGTCGATCAGGTGATATCGCTCCCAGGCTCATAATGAACGAGCTGACAGATTAATAGATCGAATGTCCCGCAGCGTATTATTGTGAAAGGTCAGAAAGCATGGTGACGGCGGGGGGCGGCGGGGGGGAATACATTAATACAAATAGATGTGAGATGAGTCACGCTTTATGTGATTGTGTGATTTGTGGTGAAGCGGGAGGCTGAGGGCCGGAGGGACGGAGCGGCACTGAGAGGTGAAAATAACCTCCGAGTGTCACTTCACACCCAGTCTGAGAGATTCTGCCTTTGATTCAGTTCTGCAGCGGAGAGTTTTGAAAGGATGGAACAGCAGCATGGACCACAAACCGCCTGTGGACTCTGATTATTAAGAGATGTAGGCTTATGATTAGATCTTACATTACTGGGATGCTTCTTAAGATACATAAGAAACAACATAAATGTAGAAAAAAATTAGGGTTATGTTCCTGATATTTAGTACAATCCACATCTTTCTCTAACTCGCCTGTTTCTCTTCATCTGCATCTCCTCCTCTGTGATCGGTATAGATTTAATAAGGGAAATCAATAACTGATAATGGCTTTTACCGGGATTCACCACAGCAGTGAACTTCATGGAAAGACAAAGTGTCCCTTATATTTTGTATAATCAGTTTTTCTCAAAATTACTCCGTAGATATCACTAAAATTGCATGAAATAGCTCAAATAGGGAACGCTGTATCACTTTTTGGGAAGCTGTTGGTTGGATTTGTTCGCTTTGATCCATTTTTTTGTCTCAAGTAAATAACCCACTGGATCAGAATCAGGTACTTTGGGTTATGTAAAGAATCCATTGGTTAAAATCAGTCTTGACGGCCACAGTAGCTCTGCGGTTGCCTGTTTGGGCGGCCGGCTCTTCCAGCTTCCCGTCTTGACTCTTATTCTTACGCCCGTTTCCAGTCGGCTGGAACTAGGACAGCTAGACAAACACAGAGCGAACAGAAGATGCCACATGCCTCATTTCTTTCTCTCGTCCGAAGGAATGAAAGGCGTTTTTTTTTTTTTTTTTTTCCTCACTGGGGAATGTGAGCCTCCGAAGAATGTGGGAAGGAAATTCCACCGGGGGAAAGATAACAAACATGTCCAGTGTTAGTTGTGTCTGCCGCTGTCCGGCTGTGGGCGGCAGGTGAACTTCACACCATGCCACTCCCCCAGCTCCCCCCAGCTCCCCCAGCTCCCCCCAACACCCGCAGCACAGTCCGCCTCCATTCACCGCCTCGAATCAGGCTTCACCCCCAAACCGCCAACCTCCCCGACAATAGGCCCACTTACTCCAACAGGACTGAAAGCAAACAAATCAGTTCCGCCGCAGAGCGTGTTCACCTCGCCGATGTTGACATGAGGGTCCCGCACACAGATAACATCTCCCCCAATAAAGAGAGAAACCTGTTTGAACGGAGGAGACGCTCAGGCTCCGTTCACACTGCAGCCGAAAGCTTCCCACTTCTGAATTTTCTTTCCCTCCCATGTGACTCAGAACTGAAGTGTTTCTAATCAGTGTGAACCAGTGGTGGAAGAAGTATTCAGATCTTTGACTTAAGTAAAAGTAGCAATACCACAGTGTAAAAATACTCTGTTACAAGTAAAAGTCCTGCATTCAAAATGTTACTTAAGTCAATGTACAAAAGTATTAGCATCAAAATGTACTTAAAGTAGCAAAAGTAAAAGTAGTCATTATGCAGAATGGCCCATTTCAGAATCATATATATCATGTTATTGGACTATAATTATTGATGCATTAATGTGTTCATCACTTTAATGTTGCAGCTGGTAAAGGTGGAGCTAATTTTAATTACTTTATATACTGCTGGGTAGCTTAACCTATAAAAATATATCATAATTTATTAGTTGATTTATAATTTGTATTAATAATCTAAATCTGCAAAGTAACTAGTAACTAAAGCTGTCAAATAAATGTAGTGGAGTAAAAAGTACAATATTTCCCTCTGAAATGTAGTGGAGTAGAAGTATAAAGCAGCAGGAAATGGAAATACTCAGTTAAAGTACAAGTACCTCTAAACAGTACTTGAGTAAATGTACTTAGTTACATTCCACCACTGGTGTGAACCACAAACCGATGCATGGCGTCGCATTTGTTCAATTCTGATCTGGATCACATGGCACAAAATTTGACCCATGCGGCCTACATCACACTTGTAATTTTTGTCAGCATTGCCACTAGTAAATTTGACATAATTTTGGCGCCACAGCAGCTTTAGCATGGAGAACAATGAAACACAACAGTAAAAAGAAAGACAAACAGCGACTTGATTGGTATTTGGGGAAATGCTTCAATTCAGTCAAAACTCAGACGTACTAAAACTGTAACTGAAACAAGAAGGAGGATCGTCGCTACAAAAATGGATGACGTCTTTTGTTATTGTTACTCTTTTACTGTCTTCTCCACATGGCTGTCAGTTCATATTGGTGTCAGATTTGGGTTCCGTCCTAGAATAGATATGAAACGTCATCCAAAAAAATCCGACATGAGCAGCAGAATCGAGCGTGAAGTCCTGCAGTGTGAGCGAAGCCTTGGTTTTGTAACACAAGGCGAGGCTGATGGGAGCCGTGGCCTCTTTTCCTCTTCACCTCTTCTCCTGTTTTCCTCTGGTTTCTGTACCAAACTCCAATGTCCCTTAGTTTTCTTTTTTTTTTTTTTCATCGGACTCCTTGGCAAACAGCAGCAATGCAGAAAATCGGATAAATGGATTAGCAGCTGCGGTGCCAACCGGCTCCTGAAACGGCATTTACGAGGCGCCGCTAACGCCTCCTGCTGGCCGAGGCGGTGTGGTGTCTGATGGACCGGGAGGGAAAGCCTGAGGTTGTTTATTAGTTAGAGGAACGGCAGAGTTTAGTCTGACGATTTCAAACTGGACTGAATATTCACACTCTTTATTCTGTCTCTTGTCTTCACAGTGATTCGTGCCAAAGTGGTGGGGAAGAAGCTGCTGAAAGACGGACCTTTTGGAACGATGCGCTACACAGTCAAACAGATGAAGGTGAGAGAGAGTCGGGGTTCTGCTGACCTTTCTGTAGGCCGGGATGCAGAGGGGCGACAGAAAAGAGAGTCCACACGGGACGTTTGGCGTCAGACACATTCACGGTCAAGTCTGCACTGAAGCCACCTAGGTTGTTGTTGAAGAAATGTTCTGGACTCAGAGGTTCGTCTTACTTGAATATATGAGTCTCATGAGAGGAAGAGATGTGCACAGCAGGAGGCTACATACACTTCTTCCAAGAGAAAGAGATTGAACCAGTCCTTTATGTATCTTCCAAGGACGTACAGAATGTGCTGACATTAGAACAGGTCACCAAAGTAGAGTAGAAGCAACACATGTTGTGTCTTCAGTTAGAGCTTCCATGGACATCTCAGAGACATCCAGCAGCCACTCTGACAACAAGACCTCTGGCGCAGTAAGTTATGGCACAAGGGTTACAGTGAGGTGACCATACATCATGAAACCTTACATTCCCTGAGGTGACCCCAGTTCAGCTGTTGAATTTTCTTCCACAGTTGTTGTGTTGTTGTGGCCGGGGCTTCAAACCTTTTGAGACAGTCTGTACAGATTTCACTGGCTGATGAAGAGAGTTAGCATTGATCATGATGTTCACCTGCGGCTCCGTCAAAAGCTCAACGAGTTTCAACTGTTTTGACGGACTGGATTGCGATGTTTCCACGCTCTACGCTCCGTAAATCCATGTCATAGAGCAGGGCTTTGGTTTTCTTTGGTTTCGGAATAAAACCGTTTGCAGACAAACACTTGAATGTAGATGATGAGGTCATCAGAGTTGTAAACAGGTGGAGGCTTCAGCGTCTTGCTCAAGGACATTTCAACAGGTACGTATGTCTGTTGATGGACACATTGCCTGCAGCGGGAATTGAACCTGAGACCTTCTGGTTACAGGACGGTCTCTTTAACCAGCAGACCACCTACTGACAGGGTTAGTCACAAGGAATAAGACAAAAAATAGTCCTGTTCTAGTTTATTTCATCTAATGGACAGGCGGATATTGACGCTCACACACTGCACTGCTGCAGGGAATTGAACCTGCGACTTTCCGATCACAGGACGGTCCCTTTAACCCGCTCACCAGCCTGTGAGAACTCAGTTTATGAAGCACAGAGGCCGGCTCCTCACGCTGTATATTCTTACATAATGCCGCATGTTTCCGAGACCCCGGCTGCTCTGGGAAACATCAGCCGGAGGATTAGCAGGCTGACAGACTTACAACTCGGAGGAAAAACTCTCCGTTCAGAGTGGAAACATTTCACCGAGGTCACGTGCCGCTTCAGAACGACCCCGGTTTCTAACACCCGGGAAACAAAAGCGTCAAGTGGCTTCTGGGTCAGTGGCGACTCCAGGACTTTGTAAATGGTGGGGCAGGGGTTGAGACTTAAAAATGTAACTATAACGCAATATTTGTTTGTTATTAATCAATTGTGTGTACTCAAGGTTCATGAAATAAGTTTGAATACGTTCAGAAACTAATTATCAAACAAATTTGCAGGACAAAGTTTCTATCTGCAAGATGTCATTAGACTTGTGTTGTCCAATGATGATGAAAAACAGACTCTGGACCTTAAAATTATGAATTTCACATAAACATAACATCGACACCTGTCACTCCTTAGCTCTTCTTTCGGTCTAAAAGGAAGCCTTGGTCTCTTATAAAACAATGCAGTCTAACATTTCAGGCGATCTCATTATGTCAGAGCTAAACAGCCAGTGACGTACAAGAAAATCTGGGGTGGCACCAAGGGTGGGCTGACCCTGGCCCCCCCTTTGGCTCCGCCCCTGCTCTCGTTAGTGAAGAACACCAAATTAATCAGCGGGAGGATCATGTTCAGGAATTAGGTGTGACCCTGTCCAGCTCTTGGGTTTTATTTATTTGTAATACCAGTCATCTGGCAAAGAAACTGGTGATTTGTGCCTGTAAATAAACTACAAAGAGCCGTTTTTCTTTAAGAGCTGATAAAGAATAAATTTCCCTCACAAATTTCCAACCAACTCCTATGAGACGAACGCTTTCAGTTTTCCCAGCAACTCCACGGGTTTTTGGGTCTAAATAGCTTCACAGTTTGTTCTGCCTTTCTGGAATCAGTGCGTCTAAACAGGGATTTCCTGTTGTTCCCAGACAAATAAATCAGGCAGCAGAAAGCACAACAACTCTCAGGGCAAAACACTGACTTTTTGGCTCGGTTTGGTACCTGAGCCGGACGGAGCCGAGGTTCACGGCTTAGCGGAGCCAAAGCAGCATCAAAGCCAGAGCGTATTACATAACGTAATCATGTTATCTATGATTGAGTTATGGGCCGAGCCTGATGCTTTATCTCCCGCGAGGAATTCCTGCAGGAATGTCATCTGATAAAGCCGCCGTACTATTTTCATTCCTGATGATTTGGACTGAAGAGGTCGAGTGTCTGGGGAAGTGAGACGTTTTCAGGTTGTAACCCGCCGTTAGTTATTAGCTTTCTTGTCTGGACTTCCATATTCATGAGGCCTTTACAGTAAAAAAAAATGTAAATATCGAGCAGTGAACATCAAGTCCCAGTTTAGTCTGACTTTAAAGCTGCACCAGGCAACTTCATAGGTTTCTAAATGGCAGTGAGAGGTAACTGAAAAAAAATGAATGAAAATGTTGAACTTAAAGGTCCCATATGGTGTAAAGCAGGACTCCCCTCTCCTCTGTGGTGATAAAGGAGTTGGATGGTCTATCTAAACATGGTGAAAGTATCAAAACTAAATCCACACAATCCATATTAGTGCAGCGAGCCTCTAAACGAGCCGTTTGGACTTCCGTAACTTTGTGATGTCACAAAGGTTCGCTCATTATCATTTTTGTAAGAAATAATAGACTAACAAAGTGTTTTTTTCAAAGCGGTTGAGCGGTTGTCGTTGTTTATTACCGGAGAGTTTTCCCTACCTGTAGCCGCCGGGCCGCGGAGTCTCACGTTTCACTCTGGAAACGGTTAGCCGATCGGAACGGAGGGGTCGTTAATATTAATGAGCCTTAAAGACACGGAGACAGAAACGGCCTGTTCTTGGTAAGGCTCAGAGAGATGCTGGAAAATGAACGTGGAGAAATGGATTGAGAGTGTTTTTGGTTCGTCTGATAAAACTAATAACACATTTTCATTCCTGTTTACAATTTTTTTCATTTCTGATGTCTTGCAGATGTACAAAGGATTCGACAAAGTGCAGCACGTGCAGCACATCTACACGGACGCCTCGGAGAGTCTCTGCGGGGTCAAGTTCGACATCAACAAATACCAGTACCTGATCACAGGTGAGCGAGAAGGCTCCAGGGTTAATAATTGACTGGACTTATATAAACACTGGTGATGTTGATTTTAACACTCTCAGAGTTAAATTAACACTGACGATTCCGCTGTGATACACCAAGAGCCTGGAATTATAAGGTTCTATTGATCAATTCAAGGTGCTTTATTGGCACAACGGTTTAAAAGCAAACAATAATGCCAAAGCATGGAACAAGAAATGAATCAATTAACCATTAACCAACATTTCTGAAAATGAATCCTAGCCTCTTCCGTGTATCTGTGTGTGTGTGTGTGTGTGTGTGTGTGTTGCTGTATATTCAGACCTTCCACTGTCCACTGACTATCAGTATTTCTGTGTTTATGTAACTCGTAACAGTTCTATCTGACTTTTTATGGAATCACAATCGAGTTATTCACATATTCCTGATCTCTGAATGTGACTTTATGCTTCTGTGTTGTTGTTGTTGTTTTTTTGGGGGGTTAAACATGTAAACAGATAGACGGTACATAACACTTTTGCCAGCTGGTGTGTTTAAAAATTTGATGCTCTTTACCTCCTAGATATGAACACTTTTTAATTCCAATAAATCCTCAAAACAAAATGCATTTCAACCAGAGAAATGTTGAGAAATTTCCGTCGGTCAGTTCTGTCAGTAAACCATTGTTCCCTGTCAGCGGCCGCGTTGCTAACAGCAGTGGGAGTTTGTTTGGCTTAAATGCAACTCCCCCCCCCCCCCCCCCCCCCTTCACTACCGCCCCCCCCCCCCTCTCTCCCATCCCCAAGGACTTCTTCCCTTGCTGTGACACAAACTTTCCCACTATTTATAACCCTCCATTTGCCACTGTGCGAGGAGCCGAAGCAAAGGGGGCATTTTCTGTGTTTTTGTTTTTTTTTTCTTTCTGCGTCCGTTTCCCTTCGCTTTTCCGGGAGCCAGAAAACAGCAGAAAACACTTTTCTCTCTCTCACAACTCGTAATTAACAGCCAGCAGGAAGCGGCCGGCGTTTTCCAGCAGAAGCGTTTTTTGGGTTTTTTTATGAGTTGCTATTTCCAATGGAGGCGCACTTTAAACCCTGTAAACCCCGCCGCCGAGCCCCCGACCCGTAAAGACTGTAAACAACTAAGCGGCTGTTGCCAGGCAGCGGCGGCTCTGTTTACCTACCGGGTCCGGGTGCGAGTGACATCACCGACGTCTCAGGGCGTCTATAATAAGTCCTGCACACTATCAGGACCGCATTACCATTTAAACACGGCAGGGCCTGCGCCTTTTTGATCGGGGCCTCCAGCCCTCTGCCCCTGATTAGTATTTTAGGAGCCTGTCACACACTCAACACCATGTAATACGTCTGCTAGTGCCGCCAATAATCCAAATGAAGAGGTGTGTGTGTGTGTGTGTGTGTGTGTGTGTGTGTGTGTGCGGTGACAACACGGCGAAGGCGGCGCATCACGGCCGCACCTGTCCCAGAGGTCAGAGGGACGCGAACGCCCCCCCCGCCGCTAAAAATACCGCCGTCTGCCGACCTTTCGGACGGTCAGAAATAGGAGCGTCGGTTTAATACGGGCTTACTGTACAGGATTGTCTTACCGCAGTAAAACAGCTTGGATCCCCTCCGCGGTTTGTTTACAGTGTCCCGTGTTTCATACAGAGGGGGGATTATGAAATTACACAGATATACGAAACGGCATCCTCATTACTGCGTATGTTAGAGAAGATGTGAAGTTCAGCAGGGGGAGAGGAAGAGACGAGGTGAGAGGAGAAGATAGTTTGGATTTTGACTTTTAGTTTGGATTCATCACTTCTTTGTGTGGAGAAGATTTCCCATCGGTCTACATTAGGGCTGAACGATTTTGAAAAAATATCTAATTGCGATTATTTTGACTGATATTGCAATTGCGATATGATTTGCGATATTAGAGGGAATGATCATTTTTACATCATTATTCTCATTTTCATTGAAAAACGTATTAAAATGATTATGGTGTGATTTTTGCGGGGATCTGTACCAAACAAAGATGTTTTCTTAAGTCTGTAGAATATGATGTGTAGGCCAGGACATCTCTGCAGCACCACAATATTTACTTTAAAATGCTATTTTGACACATTTCACCTTTAACAAATATTGCGCCTCCTGTGATTTGAAAATTGCAGTAGGCCATATTGCGATTTCGATAAAATTTTGATTAATTGTTCAGCCCTAGTCTACATTCCCGACATCAGAATTTAATTTGTGCAGTTAGTTGTTGCTGCTCCACTTTGTGATTTAGGCTGATAAGACAGTTGCTTTTTTAGATAAACATTTCGCCTAGTGCAGCTTTAATGTGTCATCCTCACTTTAGATGCATTGTTTTTTTGAGGAACTGCATTTGTTACACTTGTCAAAATAAACTAAATTAAAGCTGTTCTAGCCAAGATTTTTTTATGTAAAAATGCACCGGTCTTATCAGCCAAAATCACAAAGTCGGGCTGCAACAGAAGAGAGAAGAGAAGAGCGTCCCATCCTGACTAACGCTACTCAGATTAAATTGTATGGTGTTGTCATGACGACTGGTGGGAAATCTTCACCTACAGGAAAAGATGAATCCAAACTTCAGAGTGAAATCCAAACTGTCTCCTGAGCAGCAGCAGAGAAAGCTGGACTCACCAGCGTTAGATCTTCTCCTCTCTCATCTCTTTGGTTTCCTTTGGTATAAAGCATCACAGACAGTTTACTGACCTCACTGCACAGGGTTTCTGGGTAACGTAGTTCAAACGGTTACCTCTCGCTGCCATTTGTAGCTACCAAAGCGCAAAGTTTCCAAGTGAATCTTTAAACTATTTACCTTTTTCGAAAAAATAACAAGTATTTATTAAATACTTCCAAAAATGATCAGGGCAGTTCAAAAAATGCGAATCAGTCTTTTTCGCTTTGTCCTTTTCAGGAAAAAATAAAGAAGGATCAAGAGGATAAATCAGGATTCAAAACTAATGTGGTTCAAAGAAAATGTCTGCCCTTCCTAGTTCCTCTCCAAACATTTTTCCACCCATTTCCTTCTTCCTGTCTATCTTACCTGACACACCTGAACATAGCCCCTCCCCTCCCCATGCAATTGTCAGGACTAAAGCAAGGTGGGGTACTCTGGACTAAAGGATACACATGTAACATTAGTATATGTAAACAATCCAAAATAGCAACAAATCTCAATAGTAGAATAAAGAATAAAGAGAATACTTTAGAGAAAGGCATAATGGCTCCAACACGCCAGCCCCTAATTGCTAAATGCTATAAACATGGCAATTACAACCAAAAAAAACCCTCTAGTTTTGGAACCGCAGAAACGCAGCATTTCCCGCTTCAACAAATCACAGCGTCACATCATGACATCATGACATCATGTCGACCAATCGGCTCTGCTCTCCTCTGTTGCAGGTCGTGTGTATGACGAGAAAGTCTACACCGGTCTGTGCAACTTCAACGAGCGATGGGAGCGGCTGTCGCTGGCCCAGAAGAAAGGAATCAACCACCGCTACCAGCTGGGCTGCAACTGCAGGGTGAGTGGGAGCCGGGACGGGACGGGACGGGACGGGACGGGACGGGGGGGGGTGGGGGGGCGGGGGTGCGGGGGTGCGGGGGTGTGGGGGCGGGGGGGGTCTGTCCTGCTCTGAACGCCTCCCTTCTCCTCTGAGGCTGAACATGAAAACACCTGCAGGGGGCCGTCCGCTTCGTTAACATAAAGTGCTGAAACAATTAGTCAATTGATCTATTAGTTGTTTGACAGAAAATTCATAATTTTAGTCATTTATTTAAGCAAAAATACCAAATATTTGCTGGTTGCAGCTTTACAAATGCAAAGATTTGCTGTTTTTCTCTGTTTCATATCATTATAAAATGAATACTTTGTGTTTTTTGGCTGCTGGTCGGACTGAGGAAGAAATCTGAAGAATCATTTTGGGCTCTGGGAACTGGTGATGGGCATTTATCATTATTTTTTACATTTTATAGACTCTATGGTTAATTGAATAATCTAAAAAATGATCAGTAGGTTAATAATGAAAGTAATCGTTAGCTGCAGCCTGACATGAAGCTCTGCATAAAGTCCAGGGGGCAGAAACATTTCACATTCAGTCTTCACGGTTCCTTGGTGTGTGAAGGGTGAAACTGATTTAGTCTCAAATAGGGATGTTAATGATTAATTGACGATCGATTAATCACCGTTAACAATTTGATCAATGACAGAGAAAGCATTCCCCCGGCGCTGGACTCCTCCCTGACCACAGAGATACGCTCTTATTCTGAAATAAACCAGTAGATTGTCGTGCCGTTGTTTCCAAAACATAAACTGTGGCATGTATAGAAATGGATCTAAATCGCTCTGTAATGCGTCTGATGTGCAGCAGCTCTGTATCAGCCTGACAGTCCGTCTCCCGTTCTGAAAACGTTCGTAAAAAAATATAAAATTCCACAATTTCTCCGAACTCGCATGTGTTGTAACGGTAAAAAGTAACTTGATACTTTTCAATCGGACAAGTCTAACACTGCTGAACACTCAGAAAGTGATGATGAAACACGATGCAGAGCAGAGACTCACTGCAGGTTCCACCAGTTGTTCAGTAGGTCTAAAGGTGTAAGGGTGTAAAAGTCAGGACAGGTGTAAAAACACACATTTTCTATTTTCTATTTTCTATGTCAAAAGCTGTTTTTTACATAATGATTAATCGATTAACTGATCATTAACGTGACCGATGATCGATTAAGGACATTTCTGAAAATTTGCATCCCTAGTCTCAAAGTTAAAACCTGATCTGAACCTGCAGGCTGCTGGGAAATGATTACCAGAGAAACACTGCTGCTTCACACTCCTGTTCCTGCTCCTCTGGTTTGACTTTAAAGAGTCGCTCAGAGCAGATCCAGGTCCAGACAGCTGTGTCACGCTGTGCTGGAGGAACAGAGAGTTCCCACTGAGAAGACTAACGACACTGATGCATCATGTCAAAAAAAGACTTTTATGGTTATATGTTCATTATTGTAGCTGATCTAATGTTCTATTTTTACTCTTACTGAGACTGAATCATGAGTTCACAATATCCCCTTTCATTTCATATTTTTTTATCACTTCATTTTCTATAATATACGTTCTGGATGTAAGGCAGAGACAGAGGCGGAGGGTAAAAATAGTTCCACTGTGATCTTTGGGAGTTATTAAATAACTCAGCAGAACTGGAATCGGCTCAGTTCTGCATTCCCCGACTTTACACGACTCTTTTAATGTGAAACTCGCCAGCCATGCCCCCCCGCCCCCCCCCCAACATCTGCTAACACCATCGGCTCCTATCAGTGTATAAGTGGACTAGCAGACAGGAGAGTCGGTGCCTGTGTGGCGTTCAGAGGCGGCCATCGCTCAAACCCGCGGCGTAAACATCAACACTTATTAACAAGAAAAAAAAACACGGATCCGCCATCCTTCGCGTTCCATCCACACAAAAAATGATGATGATTTACAGCGCTGGAATGCAGGAAAGCGTTCCAACGAAAATTATTCTCCACGGACCATTAAAAAACAACTCGAAAACCAGGAAGTTAAATGCCGATCGTCTGCGAAGCGTGGAGGACAGACTCTCCTGGATTCAATAACAAAAACACCCAAAGCGGAAAGTATGCCTTCTCGCTTACTAATTGAATTTTCTGGCACTTTCAGCTCCCTCCTCCTCCCTCCTCCTCCTCCTCCTCCTCCTCCCTCCTCCCTCCTGTATTCCTGAAGCGCTTTGCAAATTGATTCCTTTGTTTTTTTTTCTTTCTCGCTTTTCCGTTAATCAGCGCTCGGAGTAATTCTACAGAACTTCCTGTCGGTTCCGGCTGGATATTCATCCTCCGAGCCGCCGCCGCCACCGCCGCCGCTGCTGTCGGAGGGTTTTTTTTTTTTTTTTTTTTTTGTGCGAACACCTGGAAGAGCGGCGTGCGAAAGAGACGGAGAGTAAAAGCGCAATTTAAGTCGCTGAATGCATCGAGACCTGATGAATCCCGACGTGAAAGAAATGACAAAAAAAAAAAACTTGCCGCTCCAGAGAAGACGGCGGACTGATTTGCCGTCATTAAAGCGTCCGGAGATGCTGAGCACGTGTTGCATTATGGGAAAAACGAATGATTTCAAAAGCCGTCTTTCTGCACCTGATGCATTAATATCCTAAATTACTTCAAAAAAGCAAAAAGCAATTTCTGAACAGCTGGATTCAAGTCACAGTTTTAATTGTTTGAGACTTGACTTGATGCATGAAGAGAAGACTTGAGACTCGACTTGACTTGGGTTCTGGTGACTTGGGACTTGACTCTGACTTGTACTCTGATGACTTGAAAAGGTTTCTAAAGTCTTGACTTGAGATCTTGTGTTTGTGTAAATGACTTAGATTGAAAGTGCTGAGATTTGTTCCAGCAGACGACTGGATTTAAATTCTGTTTTCTGAATTTGTATGGAATGACTGAATTTATTGAAGTTGAAACTGATTATAGAAATCAAACTCATGATGCTCTTACCAAGTTTTTATCCTATTAAAACCATATTGCATTGAAAAGTCCTAGATATTTAGTTTTCTTTAAGATATTAAATTGATACTGGACTCTTGATTTGTTCTGACTTGACTTGCTGTTCTACATTTAGACTTGAGACTAGACATTAATGACATGGACTTGACTTGGTAATCTACATTTAGACTTGGACTTGTGCCTCAAGACTTGAGACTAACTTGGGACTCGGGGGGAGCAAAGTTGACTTCTGCCCTAGAATGATCATATAAGAAAAGGAGAAATGGCAGGAAAAGAAATGAGAAAAATCAGAGCTAAGGAAAGAGATAGAAGGGATTATTTTTTTGTAACTTTAACCGCATAAAGCTGGACAATCCCATGTTTTTAACTGTGAAATAAACACAGTGAGTCCACACTAGTTGTGTTTGGTATTTATTTGTCTCTCCTCTCTCTCTCTCTCTCTCTCAGATCAAGCCCTGTCACCACCTGCCGTGCTTCGTCACCTCGAAGAGCGAGTGCCTGTGGACGGACATGCTGTCCCACTTCGGCTACCCCGGCTACCAGTCCCGGCACTACGCCTGCATCCAGCAGAAGGAGGGCTACTGCAGCTGGTACCGGGGCATGACCGCCCGCGACAAAACCACCATCAACGCCACCGACCCCTGAACCCGACGCACCCCGCCCGAACCGACTGCCTCCTCCTCCTCCTCCGTCCCCCACGCCTCCACCCGTCCCTCATCACTTCCAGAGTATTACAGGACTCTTTAAACTCACCGGCCTGGGTGACCGCTCCCTTTTTTTTTTTAAAGGGGGGGGCGCAAAAGAAAGAAAAGAACAAACATATAACAGTGCCTGTTTTCGTAGCACTTCTGATATAAAACGATACCTTTTTCTTTGTTGTACAGATCGCCCGCGTCTCGGTTTGCTTTCCGTTTCTTTTTTCCCGCCGCACCGCGAATCAAACGCCGTCCGTCCAACGAAATGTTCCTTTAGGGTTCAGCGGTGTTGAACAGGCAATAAAGACAGTCATTTAAAGGGGCAATAAGTCATGTATTATCTTTATCGACCTCTACTGGTGAGCAGTTGGAAGTGCAAGATAAGCATCGACAGAACCGATTTCTTCCTACACAAGTCTCTGTACGGTGGCCTGTAAGTGACACAAAGAAAGTCATTTTCAGGAGGAGAAAGCTAGCTAATTGGAGCAGAGATCCAACAGAAACGTCTAGTGAAGAGCGAATATATTACCATGATAAATACTAGAATAATAAATCTGCTTTGTCATTTGATTTTTTGGCTTAAGAACAACGATTTTTAGCCTTCAGAGCTGAAATCAGTCGTTTACGTGTCTTGAGTTTTTATTTCAAAACAGAATACAAGCTGGAAAATGCGTTTTTTGAAAGCGAGAAATCTCAGCAGCTGATGAAGTAATCATAGAGTCACTGGTATTGATCGACCAGCCTATCGAGTACAGCAGATATATCCTGGTCCTTTTGTGATATGAGGCGGTAAAGATTCTTACCTATTGCCCCTTCAAAATGTTAAAACTGTTAAAACTACTCTAAGACTTACTGGTGAGAAAACAAACAAGCTTCAAGCAATAAAGAATACAATATAAATTTGTTCTGCATAATAATCAGAAATACAGAATCTGTCCAAACTACAGATGGAGTGCCAAGGCGAGGTATGAACGCTGCACCTCTCGTTTCAGCTACAGATAACAAAATGTTCCAAGGGTTTATAATGGTATTTAATAATGGTATTGTTTCACAGTGAAGTATATATCTATTATGTTCACAGTCTATACTGTAACATGTCTATTTATGGATGGTAGTATCTCTGCTTCCCTGGCTGTTTGCACTGTAACTCATTTTGGTTTCAGTTATATCACAAACACACTTTTGCTATTACTAAATATCAAAGAAACAATATTTGGAGATTAAACATATCCTGATTCACAAAAAACACAAAAAATGTCCGCTACAGTGCCAACACAGGGAATACCTAATCTTATTTGCAGAGAGATGGTTATATTTTATTTTTGCTGTATATAACATAAGCTACAGAAATGACCTATCCACTCAACTGAAACCTCTGTACTACTATTTTATTTATCTGTTTATTGGATCAGACGATAAAAAACAAAAACACCAGGCCAAAACGACATGACAACCATGACAGCCTGTTCATCCAGAATGAAGGACCAGCGTCTCCGAACCACTGATTTGTAAAGTTCGTCCTGTGTTTGAATCATCTTCAAAGATTTTAAAAGACGGTACTTTTTTTGTTTGTTTTTTTTTGTTTATTTTTTTCGTTGCTCGATCATGAAGAGGGGAATTTTTCACCCAGCTAATGAAAGTATAAAGCAGAGGTTTCAGACAATGAGCTGTTTTTTTGTAAGTGTATATTCCATCTTTTTTTGTATTTAACTATTTGAAATGAACAAAAAAATATATATATATGTATATGAAAGTAACAATATTGTCTCTAAATTCTTCTTTGATCGTTTCCATCTGGGGAGTTTGGTTTTTTTTTTTGGTTTTTTTTTTCAGTGCCGTATCTTCAGTCCATTCCGTTAACAGACACAGTTTCGCCTCAGAAGGAGCAACGGCCCACAAAATTTGGGTTAAAAAATTGGGTTAAAAATTTGAGTTTTTAAAAACCGATAGACGATATTTTGCGCTGATCTTTAAATTTGACCATTTTCATGCCAAAAAAATTACAAATATTCTGTGTTTCCCCCCAGAATTGTATTCTTTTTCGGGTGGAAAAGCCTCTGAAAAAGCATTTAGACCATCATGGGACACTAAAACCGAAACCCAGAGAAATTTTTTTTTTTTTTTTATTTTTAGATTTTTTTTTTAGTTCTGGGAAACCACGGGAGACATTACTACCTTTAAATGAAGAATTAAGTTACAAAAAAAACCCTAATTGACCAATTAAATAACATAATTGAACAAGAAAACATTTACTAAAAAAAACAATATTTAATAAGAGGCCAATATTGTCCCTATATATCGGTCTAACCCTAACCCAAAAAGTATCTGATTTCTCAGCTATGTGTTTTGCAACTTTTGACTCTGCACTATGATCATTTAAATGAATGGAAAAAGCCGTCGTCACGCAGTATTCAAAGCAGAAAATAACGATGCCGTATCCAACAGAGAGACAAAATCACCGTAAGTCTGCGGCCTCCTCGCAGTATTTTTGCAGTTAACACCAGAAAGGCCGAGCTGCTGTTTTTGAATTTTGGAATTGAATTATCTCAGTTTTCAAAAAAACGTCCCTCCATTACTTTTCCCAGATTGATTTTCTGTTTTTACATTTGCTGTTTAACCATTCTGGAAAAGATGAAATATTTTATAAGCAAATGTCTTGTAATTTTTTTTATTTTTTTATGTTGGAGCGGAAACTCTTCATTTTAAAAATCACACAAGATAAACAGTGGCTATAATACTATTTTTACCCTCTAATTGGCAGCAGCTTGGTCTTCTCTTAGAGGAAAACCCCATCGGCCTTTCTAGGGTCAAGCGAAGACTGAAACCGGTTCTGTTAAATCCTTGTAAGCATCGTACAATTCAGTTTTTCACGCTCAAATCATTCGGAAGCGTCCTCCTCTCCAGGCTCTCTCTCCAGCTGTGGCGTTTCTGTGTCTCTGTTTTTGTGCTTCATGTTTGTGTAAATATTCTGTCGGCTTAACACAGAAACACTTGGTCAAGTTGATCCTGAGTGCGTTCAAAAAAACAAAAAGGAAGCTGGTAAATGGCTGTGTACAGTAAACACTGATTCCTGAAGTCTGGGGGGGAGAATGTTTCCTTGTAGGGGTTACAGAAATGTTTGACTTAATTTCTGTGTTTTATATTTTTATAATAAAGATTTAATGAAAAACGGGCCACATGGGTCTGCGTTGGTTATTTTTGTCTTGTTAGGAATCCTGTTGTAATTGCTGGAATTCTGTATTTTGCCCAATAACTCATCCACACATTGATAACTTTTTGTCCTTTTTGGCATATAGATAGTCCCAGTCAACTGCTACTGGGATACAAAAAATGGCATCAATTGGCCCGTAGGGGGCGCTATAGTCCGCCTATAAATTTTTTCTGTCATTTTGGAATTTTTGAACCTCAAAAAATCTTCTCCTTATGAACCGCAAGTCAGAATGGCACCAAATTCAGTGTGCAGGCGTCTTAGACTTACCTTTATTTTGTTCGGTCAAAACATGGCGGAGTTACTGACCAATGTATTTATCCAGGTTTGGCACAAAAAGTTCAACTGATTGTAAAATCATGCCACAGTAATCAATCATCTTGAAATATGTAAGCGTGGTCAGAAACATCATATCAAAATGACCTGTCAAACCACATAGTGATATGTTGAGATTTGAGGAAATTACAGCCCTTTGAATTTGTTGCTATATTATGATGATAACAAAGACTCTATTTCCCATAATTCTTTGTGTTTTCCTGTATTTTGTCCAATAACTCATCCATACATTGATAACTTTTTGTCAATTTTGGCATATGTAGATAGCTCGGGTCAACTGCCACAGGGAAACAAAAAATGGCACCAATTGGCCCATAGGGGGCGCTGCAATAAGCTCCCAAAGTCCAAGGCTCAGCCCCACCATCTTGTAGAGATGTGAAACTTGGTAAACTATTTTGCCTCTAGGACCCATAAAGTCTGCCTAAAATTTTTTGAGAAACTTTCCAAAATCTTCTTCTTATAAACAGCAAGTCAGAATGGCACCAGATTTGGTATGGGGGCCTCTTAGACCTACCTCTACTTTGTTTGAAAGTACCAAAGTTCAACTGATTGTAAAATCAAGCCACAGTAATCAGTCAGCCTGAAATATGTGAGGATCCTCAGAAATATCATATTAAAATGACCTGTCAAACCACATAATATGTTGAGAAATGAGTAAATTACAGCCCTTTGAAGTTGTTGCTATATTATTATGATAAAGAGTCCATTCCCCATAATTCAACTGCCACAGGGATACAAAAATGGCACAGATTGGCCCATAGGAGGCGCTGTAATAGCTACCAAAGTCTAAGGCTCAGCCCCGCCGTCCTGTTAGTCGTAGAGATGTAAAACTTGGTACACTTATGTAGCTGATCATACTAAACAATTTTGTCTCTAGGACCCTAAAAAAAATTCCGCCATTTTGGATTTTTTGAAAAACCTTCAAAAATCATCTTCTTATGAACCACGAGTCAGAATGACACCACATTTGGTCTGCAGGCTTCTTAGACTCAACTTTACTTTGATTGAAAGTAGCTAAGGAAACGGTCAAAAAATGGCGGAATCACTAACCAAAGCAGCAGAACCCGTTCCACTGCTGCCATGCAGCTACATGTGTTTTTGTTCTCTACACTCTTTAAGTGGAAAACATAATATCTGTGAGGCACTCACCATCTGCGTGTGGCTGGGGTAGAAGGTCTGTTCGTTCAGGGGGAATTTCTCCGGGCCGAGGGAGTGGTACAGCTTAATCATGTGAGAAAACTGCAAACAGAAACAAACAAGACATTAAGACGTCATTATTTAGGAACCGAGACAGAGAGGAGGACAGATAAGAGCGTTATAAGTCCCGCCCACGTTCACAGCACTACATTTATAACCGGCCGGACGGTCTCGGTGAGGATGGGACGGGACGTTCGGTCTGACCGGACATGTTTCATCTGGACTCTCAGACGGTGGTGAAATGTGAGCCGGACCCAGCGCAGCTCAGCGCCTCGGTGCTGTTAGACCCAACGCTGACAGAAACAGGGGTTCAGTTCAGTGCAGGTTCCTTTCTGAACCCAAAGGTCACAAAGATCACCAATGGTCCTTAAAGGCAAAATCCCATCCGCTGATCTTCTTATACTGTTAGATCTCATCAGTCTGTGATGTTCAACACACTCCAGGAGTTATTTTGTGATGAAGTGTCATTTACTTTTCTGGTGAACCCACTTTCTCTCAACCTGCCTTATCTTCTTCTACTTCAGTTAGCGGTTTCCTACGTTTCCCAGAATGCCTTTCAACAACCCCCAGAGAATGGGCCTGAAGTTAGCTTTATATTGGGTATGCCGTGGCTATATTTTGAAACCAGTGACTGTAAATTGTTTTTTTCTCTTCCAGTAATCATATTCATCAGTGTGGTTTTACTTTGATTTACAATTTATTGAAGGTAGAAAAATGAATATCCACCAAATATGCAATATCCAATATCAAGCTAACTTCACTACGGTTTTTACATCTAGGTGGACAGAGGAATAGTGGTAGTGACAGCTGCTGTTGCCAGTAGACAAAAAGCGAGAATCTTTCTGGTCTATTTCTCTGCTCCTGTCAGTGGACAAATAGTCACCAATAGCTTTTATTTAACTGTTAGTGTTTAAGTGTTTTAGGGTGGAATTTTCCTTTAAGGTTCTTGTCTCTGAGTGGTACCTCCATAGTGACATATCTTCCTTTTCGAGGGGGAACGTCTTTGTACCAAAGCATCAAAGTTCATACATTTTTGTCAGTTGTGGTACAGCAGTGTTCCTTTAGAGGTAGAGATGACAAGAGTCTCTATGAACCAGTAATCCCTTAAAATACCCTTACATTTACATTAATTAACCCCTTAATTCATACAAAATCCCCTTGAAATGAGTTAAGGGAGTTCTTAATGGAGGAGACCCCATCAAAACCTCCTCTTAATGTTTGACTCCTTACTTTATAATTGAATGTAAAATTCAGGGAGACAGGAACTTTCCATTAATAACTCATTAATAACCTGTAAACCTGCACAAAAGACATGAAAAATCCCTTAATTTCTAGAGTCTCTGTGAATCAACCCCTGAATAAATCCCTTATAAACCCATGATACTAACCTTACTTTATTAAAGCTGTTATTTTTAATGGATAACTCATGTTTATGTAATGAGAAATTAAGAACATTTCAGGGATCAAATTAAGGACATTTGGTTTCATAGTGAGAACAGCACTTGTACCCTTTTAGGTTCAGTCTCCTCTCTTGTTTTCTCAGAGAGCAGAGTGAATAAAGTCTCCTGGTACAGACAGGTGGTCCAGCTCCCTTTAATAGCCCAAATAAATCACCAGAGGCAGCCGAGGGGAGCGGCCCGGACCGCTGTGTGGGGTACAGAGGAGGAGAGAGGAGAGAGAGGAGAGAGGAGGAGAGAGAGGGGGAGAGAGGACAGGGGAGGAGAGAGAGGAGAGGAGGAGAGAGGAGGAGAGAGAGGAGGGGGGGGGGTAGAGAGGAGAGAGGAGGAGAGAGGGGTAGAGAGGAGGAGAGAGAGGAGAGAGGAGGAGAGAGGGGGAGGGGAGAGGAGAGAGGAGGAGAGAGGAGAGAGGAGGAGAGAGGGGTAGAGAGGAGAGAGGAGGAGAGAGGAGAGAGGAGAGAGGGGTAGAGAGGAGGAGAGAGAGGAGGAGAGAGAGGAGAGAGAGGAGAGAGGAGGAGAGAAGAGGAGAGAGGAGAGGAGGAAGGAGGAGAGAGGAGGAGAGAGGGGGAGGGGAGAGGAGAGAGGAGGAGAGAGGAGGAGAGAGGAGTGAGGAGAGAGAGGAGAGGAGGAGAGAAAGGAGAGGAGAGGAGAGAGGAGGAGAGAGAGGAGAGGAGGAGAGAGAGGAGGAGGATCTCTTACCACCCAGGGTTTGCTGCAGAAGTTGTAGATGGAGAGCAGGGAGTTGACGCTCGGGACGCCGCCGAACTGCAGACCGATGACGAGGCTCCTGAAGTCCTCGCCAGGGGTCATGCTGTAGGCGTGCTGCCGGATCAGGACGAAGTCCGGCTTGAAGGACCTGCAGGGGGACGGACAGGGGGACGGACAGGGGGACGGACAGGGGGACGGACAGGGGGACAGACAGGGGGACAAAGACTTCAGATAACGGATCCTGGAAAGGTTTGTTTTCAGCAGGCTTCCCAAACTCACTTGGACATCAAATTCAAGAACTGTTCAATAAACAAACTGGACTTCAGAACCAACACTGGAGACAATGTGGGCTCTTACTGGCAGACCACACCCACATCTTCTGGTCCTGTCCCATGTCCAAGCCGCCACTAAGAGTATATTAGGATTTGATATTGAGTTCACTTGTCTCTCTCTCTTTCTACTGAGGAAACATATCTAAGGAACTGGATATCAGAGACAAATATTTACTAAAAATTCTCATGGTAGCAAGCAAGAAGGCAATTACAAGACGCTGGCTTCCTAAAGAGCCTCCCACCCTGAACCAATGGACAGATATTGTAAACAGCAGATACAGAATGGAACGTATGACATTCAGTTTAAGATTACAGAAAGAAAGGGGAGAAGAGTACTGGACTAGATTTGATCTGCTGTTGGGTGAAATTTACTTAACATCGTCATGTTTTCAGGGTGAGACATGACACTGGTCCAAACTAGACACCAGAGAAGACACATTTTGTACTCATGATTTTGTCAAGTTAAGAAATCCCTTCCCAATATCGGACGCTTGACGGTGGTGCGATGAGTTTCTCCTCCCTGACTAGGGCTGAACGATTTTGAAAAAATATCTAATTGCGATTATTTTGACTGATATTGCAATTGCGATATGATTTGCGATATTAGAGGGAATGATCATTTTTACATCATTATTCTCATTTTCATTGAAAAACGTATTAAAATGATTATGGTGTGATTTTTGCGGGGATCTGTACCAAACAAAGATGTTTTCTTAAGTCTGTAGAATATGATGTGTAGGCCAGGACATCTCTGCAGCACCACAATATTTACTTTAAAATGATATTTTGACACATTTCACCTTTAACAAATATCGCGCCTCCTGCGATTTGAAAAGTGCAGTAGGCCATATTGCGATTTCAATAAAATTTGGATTAATTGTTCAGCCCTACTACAGACCAAAAATAAACACTTCCTGGCTGCACCTGATTGGATGAACAGTGTCACTCGTTGGGCCGTCTGCCCCCGGATTTCAAACTGGAAAAACATGGCGGCTCGTTTGGAAACTTTCTCTTATATTATGAAAATAGTTCACCGAAATGTGTTTCTAAAAAAACATTTGAGGCAGAAATAAGCTGCAGCTTTAAATCTACATACACTGCAACTTGTGAGAGGCTGTGTGTCCAAAACAAATAAGAGCTAGTTTGTATTTCCTGTTTAATGGAAATTCTTTATTAGGAAAAACCCCTTGAGATGTACCATCTCGTTTTCAAGGGGGTCCTTAACGACAAAAATACAATATAAACATAATTAGACAAAATATTTAACAAAACAAAAACAAAAAAAAACAAAACAATAAATATCAAATAATAAGACATACAAAATCAGGAGATCATAATCCAAGCAGAGCATGAAAAATGGATCATTCATTCATAGATTATAGAAAAGTATTAAAGTATTAATGTCAGTGATAGCATTAAGTAATAAAGTTATAAAACTTATAGAGGTGTTATTATGGACATGTACAACTGATCCTATAATAAGAAGACAGGGTATTTTTGAACAGGTGGAAAGATGATATGGACCGAACACCTTTAACCTTTAACCTGACAACAAAGCCACTCAATAAAAGAAGAAACTTTCTTTTTTGCTTCAGCTTACACCCGACCGCCCTGTCAGCACATCATCACTCCGCCTCTGTCTCCACTGAACAGCTCTGTTATTCTCTGCTATTCTCTGTTATTCTCTGTTATTCTCTGTTATTCTCTGTTATTCTCTGTTATTCTCTGTTATTCTCTGGCCGTGCAGCTGAAGGAGTGAAGAAATCTCTAATCTTTTTGGACCATCTATCCAATTAACACCTAATCCGTCCCATTACAAACTGTTCTGGGATCAGGGCCAAGCGGCCCATCAGGAGGTCTCCATTAAACCTGCACACATCTGACATTAAGACATGAAATTCAGCTGGACTGCAGTTTTTTTTTTTTTTTTACCCCAATTATGTTTTCAGGTTAAATTCAGGCATCTTGCATCTGTGCATGTTTCAGATTGCTGTCAATTTATGCTCTTATCAGTCGAGTCACAACCCGTGTCAGTAGAAAATGTTTTCTGCTCATAACAGAACAACATTACCAACAAGGACCTCAAACATAATATAACATAAAAGACACATGAAAAAACACATGACAAAAACACATGACACCCCCCCCCCACACACACACACACACCATGAATAAAAAAGTACGGATGTAAGACTTAAAAACCCCAAAAGTGCAAGAATAAAGTCCAAGTAGCTTAGAGGGATAATAAGAGATCTGGTACAGTGATGGGGTAAAGTGACCGGTGCATTAAAACATTGGTTCTCAATATGGGGTCCGGGGACCACCTTGAGGGGGTTCCAGGGGGTCCCCAGCAAACTGATGAATTGTTCACTTCAGCATTATTTCATTTACAAGAAGTTAACACAGTTAGAGAATGTAGAAGAATGACTGTTCTGATCATAGTTTCTCTGTTATCTCTCTACCTACAATACAGACAGTCATGGAGTTCTGGACAAAATCATATCTGACAATAAAAATATGATCTGATTTGGGTCCAAGAGAAAAAATCTCATTAAATGGGGGTCCGTGGCTCTAATGTGGACTAAATTAGGGGTTCTCAATATGAAAAAGGTTGAGAATCACTGCATTAAAAGACTATTGTCTAACTGCATTGTCAATTGACATAAGGTGCTGATCTATGACTGGGGAGCCGTTCAGTATCTGGGCAGACTTACAGGAAGTGCTGCTGAGGAAGCGAGTGCTTTTCGTTTTGATCAATCGTTCTGTGAAATACAGAATATATGAAATGTGTAAAAACAGGTCGACTGCTCCTCTCCACTCCCTCGGCATCACAGAGACTCCAGCTGCAGAAGACATTCGACTCAGCAGGACGGTTCTGGTGGTTAACGGTGTCGGTGCCCTTCTACCGACAGACCGCTAACCCGCCGCTCGCCGCCCATTAACTCCTGTTTTCCGTCTCTTCGCTCGGAACTCGCCCGGCCGCAGCCCGGCTCCCTCGCGGCTCCCTCGCGGCTCCGGGGCCTAACCTCGAAGACGCTTTACGATCCGAGTCCCTCCGGCCCCCAGCGAGTCATCACTTCTCGGGCGATATGCTAATGCGACCTTTGAATGGTTCATCAGCGGTGCGATAAAGGCTGACGGCAGCGACCGGTGTGGGAATACAAGGTGACGGATCAGGAAAACGAGAAGAGAAAGGATCCATGTGCAATCTGCTTCATAACACCTACACCGCAAAGACTTGTTCAATTATTTGATCTTGTCTCCGGACTTATCAAGCTGGTTTTAGTTAGTCATCTCACTTTACCGGTTTCAACAAATCTAACTTTTTTTTCCCAGGAGAATGTAACTTGTTTCAGGACATTTTCTTGGTAAAAGTGAAATTGTCTTGGAGAAAGTTTCTTGCCTCCAGATTTTCTTCATTGTTTTATGATGATTTCTTGAAAGCAGAAGTCATATTGGCATGAATCAAGTGAAATTTACTGAAACCAGCAGATTATCTGCTCAGTGCAGTGAGAGAATTTGACTAAAAATATCATGAAAGAATCTGATAGGTCTGGAGACAAGAGAACATCACTGGACAGCTTGTCTATCTCTAACCCTAACCCTTGGAGAAAATCACCTATATACTTAAAGATAAACAGGAAGTATTTCAAAAGATATGGGGCCCTTTTATACATTTTATTGAACATAGGGACTGCAAGGTGACTGTTTGTTTATGCATTTTGACCAATGGTCACCCGTATAGAATAACAGAAACTGTAGGCCTATAGAATAAGAGAAACTTGTTTTATGTTTTTTGGTTGTCTTTGTGTATTTGTTTGTTTGCATCACTCCGTCTGTGCCTTTCGAGGACTATGCTTGATGTTGCATCATGTGTGTGTGTGTGTGTGTGTGTGTGTGTGTGTGTGTGTGTGCTCAGTGTAGGTGTATGGATGTGCTATGTGTATTGTTTTTTTTTCCTTTTTCCCTTGTCTCCAGATGTGCAATGTGTTGTTGTGCTGTGCATTGTTTTTTTGTTATTATTGAAAAAGAATCAATAAACATATGAAAAAAAAAAAAAAAAAAACTTGACAGCTTTTCACTGTACTGTACAAGAGGGACTGGTGCCAACAGCATGTTTTCATCAGTGTTCCTAGAGCGGGAAACTATTCAAATCCGGGACAATAAGCTGCCATTTTGTTCTTCAGATCCATTTATCTGAGCGGACCTCTGACCTTCTGACAGCTCCACAGGGAGTCTGAGCGGCGGTGAGCGTTTGTCCTCCTCGTGCCGCGGCGTTATCTCCCCGCCATCGCTCCGCCTCTCGGTGATAAGCGGACTCGGGGCTCGGACCTCGCCGGGAACGCCACAAATGTCAGTCAGAACATACCGAGGATCGGCGCGGCGCTCGCTCACAATGGCACATTGTGTCCCGCTGGCTCGCCGTCAGCGAAAAGCAAAAACGCACCTCAGAGAGAAACATCATCTTCCCTGTTTCCTGTTCAGAGGACAGCTGCACGCCGAACAAAAAGGGTTTTATACAGCGACAGGAAATTCTTATTTAGCCTTGTACCACAGCAGAACCCTTTTTCTTGGTGTTAGGTGCGGTTCCTCATAGACTCTTTATGATCCTTTAAAGCAGTGGTTCTCAACACGGGGTCCGGGGACCACCAGGGGGGTCCTTGAGGAGGTTCCAGGGGGTCCCCAGCAAATTGATGAATTGTTAAACTTCAGCATTATTTCATTTACAATAAGTGAACACTATTAGAGAATGTAGAAGAATGACTGTTCTGATCATAGTTTCTCTGTTATCTCTCTAGCTTCAATACAGATAGTCATACAAAATCATATCTGACAAAAAAAATATTCTCAGATTTGGGTCCGAGAGACAAAATCTCATCAAATGGGGGTCCGTGGTTCTAATGTGGACTAAATTAGGGTCCTTTGATATGAAAAAGGTTGAGAATCACTGCTGCAGCAACAAAAAAAGTAGTTCCCTGTTGCTAAACACTAAACATCATTAATGAGAAACAACAAGGCGGAGTGATACCATTTGAGTTGCAAAGTCAAGTTCATGCTTCATACTGCAGGTTATAAGGCCTCTCATCCAATCACAGTGCATGGTCAGAAACACATGTTGTATATGAACTTTTGAAGAACCACACTGGGTCTGGATTTGTTTTTCTTCATCCTAACAATAATAATTCGGGTTTCACATAGAACCGCCTCCTGAACCAAAGAACCCGTGAAGAACCCTCCTCTCTCCTCTCTGTGTGTGCAGAAGAGGAGTCTGGGATGGCATCATGCTGGGTTCCCTTTGCCTGCATCTGCAGCCGTCCTCGCGGTCGTGGCTGTGGCTCCAGGCCCGGTGGGGGGGGGGGGGGGGGGCCTGGCAGCGGCTCAGGTCCTGGGCGGCGGCCCGGTTAGAGGGCCCGCCTGAGTCTGGATCGCCTCCAGAACGCATTCGCATCTCATCTGCGAGGGACCAGAGAGTCACGTAGAAACGACCGACTCAAAAATAACAAGAGAGAGACTAGGAGATTAATTTGAATTACACGTCTGGAATCCAAACAGGAGAGGGTGTAACTAAAGCAGATCTACTGGCAAAACGAATTAAGAGAATGTTTAGCCGCTAAACGGTGATTGCATTCAGGATTTCGGAGAACGGTCCCATGGGAAAGCGAACTGTAACGGGGGGGAAAAGCACCGAAACGTGGAGCTGGAAGAGTGATGGGGCACCAAAGGACCTCTGGCAGAAAGGGAAATGAGTGTTGTTATGAGTTGGGAGTGAATTAGCGGGGCCATTTGTATTCATGGCTATATTACAAAAGAGGGGGGTGGGGGGGTTGGGGGGGGGGCGGAGCAGGCCTCGCCGCCGCTGTATGCTTTCATTACAGTCACAGCCCCGCTACAGGAAAGCGCCCCGGGCCTCTAAAGCCACGTCTGAACCCTGAGCAGGATTTATTTGCTCGGTAACAAGATGAACCTGTCTGAGGTATTAGGTGTCGGGGGAGACAGCTCCCTCGCTGATTAAAATGGGCTTTCATGGGGGTCGAAGGAGAGGGTAAAGGACTGTGTGGGGGTGTGTGTGTGTGTGTGTGTGTGTGTGTGTGTGTGTGTGTGCATCATCTCTGTGTGGTCTGAGCGGTAATCGTCACCTGAGGTAACCGAAGGAGGAGAGTCTCGTTGTGTGTGTGCTGTGGGGATTTGGAAAGGGGAGGGAGGGAGGGGGGGGGTCCCGTCTGGCTGAGACCAGTAGCTTACGGGACAGAAAATTAAATAGAAAGAGAAGAGAAGAAGAAAAAAAAAACAAATCAGACAAGGATCTGCTAATGTAATCCCCCCCCCCCCCCACCCCCAACCCTCCGCCTGTGGGCCGGCAGGTCGGAGGCCGGGGAGGAATGTGGAGGGCGTTCAGCCGTGAAGGAGTGGAAAACATCCATCTAACAAGTCATTTAGTTTATTATCGAGTCCTAATTCTCTTAAAACAAGAGGAAAAGCAAACCAGTGGGGTGAGATGATTCCACTGGCTTCAAATGTCAATCAACTAAAATGACACACTCGCTTTTATACTCGCTGTAATTGTGATGTGACAATAAAACTTGAAACTTGAAACTTGACTTTTAACACAGTAAGATGAGGCTTAATAACACCCAGCTACAGAGGAGTGAAGTGTCTCCTGGTGCCATAATGGAGGTCCAATGGAAAACTGTCTCTAAAGTGTAAATGTGTCTGAAGCAGCTAGAAGCAGAGAGCAGCTGAGTCAGCTTGTTGTGGTGTGGCTGTAGATCCATTCAGTAACGTTCTCAGTAAAAGTGAATAGTGTGATAAGGTGGATTTGTTTCCAAATGTAGGTTACTGTGACACAGTAAACTGTCTTGTCTTTAGCCCTAGTCTCTACTCCAAAACATGAAGAGTTGGAGCTTGAGAAGAGTCAGCTCAGTTAACCTGAACAAACTGTTAGCTAGCTAACTAGCCAGCAAACACACTGATGTTAATGTGAACATGCTAACATTAGCTTCTACTAGATACGTTAGCTAGTGTGCTAATCAGATGTGTTAACGACAAGACAGTGATGGTTAGCTGACCAGATGCTATGGTTAGCTAGCTAACAAGCTGACATTATCTAAACACTAAATCAATCAGATGGATCAGTGATGAAATGATCAGTTCCCAGTGAAAAACAGACAAAAATGAACCGTCTGTTCAATTCTGTTGATCCAAACAGGTTGTACGTTTAGAAACACAATCAGCTGATCTTGCCAGTGGTGTTAGGACCTCCAAGGACCTCCAACATGGCCGCCAGATGGTGCATTAAGTCACCTGAAATCCCTCTACAGAGAAGACTAAGTATCAGTAATGAAAGCAGGCCCTTAAACACAAATCAAGAATATTTAGTATATTATGCTTTTTGCTTTGCTGACAGCCTCCACTTCACATTTACTTCCACATTCACATTCACATTCTAGGTATTTAACTGAAGCTGCTATCCAAAACCACTTAGAATGAACGCAGCAGTAAAACAAGCTCAATAAACTGCTCAACCACCAGCATTACCTACAGCAAACACTCCCACTCTGCCCTACATTAATCACCACTAATTTATTAAACCGTTTCATTAACCGCAGGAGGAGAGCTGCGGAGGAGGAGAAGCTCGATGAAGGAGAGAAACAATTCGGTCTGCGGCTAATCACTCTTGGCCGCTGGAGCCGGTCTTTCAGCCAGACCGTGTTCCTGCTTCCAGTCCGGCAGCTAGCCGGAGGTTTTGGCAGCGCTGGGCGGCAGAGAAACCAAAAGGCTGACTACAGCGCTGCAGAGGGAACAACAGGCTGCAGCTGCCGGGCCTCGTGACACGCCGCTCCGCTGACCTGCAACCAGCATGTGCCACGTCGCACATAATAATAATAACTTTATTTGTAAAGCACTTTTGTAAAATCAATGTTTACAAAGTGCTTTACATGCAAACCCAAAGAGACAGTGATGGAAAAAGTACCACAAAGTAAAATAAAGTTGGATAAAAAATAATAAATGAATAAAAATAGGAATAAAAGGTAATACAAGAGATGCACAGATACAAGTGGAAAATAGAGATACAACTAAAAACAGATATATACATAAAAAAGTATGTGTCTAACCACATGAAGGCCTGGTTAATACAAGTTGTCCCCTAAAGAGACAGTAATAAACAACTAAATAAGTAAAGAGCAAGTAATAAAACGAGAAACACAATTACAAAACGAAAAATAAAATGGAGATACGACAATAAGAGGAGCAATTCACATAAAAGCCTGTCTGTAAAAGTGTGTTTTTAGAAGGGATTTAAAAGATGAGACATAGAGATAGTATGTATTTTTATTGATATGTAGAGTGATATGTATATTGTGTTTCCATTATAGCTGTCGACTTGCCTCTGCATCAATTTCATCAAAACAAATTCCTGTACATTTTTTGTTCTTGGCAAATAAAGAGATTATTTTTCTGACTCTGGAATCAAAACTGCAGCAAAAGTGAATATGCCATATCTGCATAAATCCTGAGAAAAGTCAAAAGTGCAGTAAAAATGTAAAAAATAATGTGATACTTTATTGATCCCTGTAGGGAAATTCTCTTCCCTCCTCTTCTCTTCTAATGTGTATTGCTTTCTTCATAGTGAGCAGAAACATCACATGCTGTGCTGATGAAACATTTTACTGCACAGCTACATCTTGGTTGTAAATGTTAATTGTCAGCATAATTTGTATGTACTGTTGCACTATTGAATGCATACTATTCTCATATGTTTTTGTGTATATTTAGTGTATTTTTCATTAGGCTTGGATTGCAGGACCATATCAGAAACATATCAGATTTAAACCATCATCTCCTTTGACATTAACATGCATCTCGTATCCTGACTGTGTCTAGATCTGATGTTGCTGGATTAGATTTACACCCTGTGTTAATATGCATCTCCGATATACACAATGAAATCAGATCTCTCTTTCCTTCACCAAAACGCAGATTGTCACGCACATCACTTCACCTCCTAATATTTACATCATTTAAAACTGACAGTAAACTCCTCGTCTCGCTTTTTCCCCATCCACCAGTAAACTGACAATCCGTTTTTGCGTCCCTGTCTGGTTTTGAATGTGCTTACTGGTTGGATGTGCGCCCAAAAGTTATTTTCCGTTTATGTAGCTCCTACATGTGGATTAGAGACGCACTGCATTTACACTTTGTTGTCAATGTGGCCAAATGTTTCTGTGTCCACCTGGAGAAAGTCTGTGCGTCTTGTAGAGCTGCCATGGTTACCGCATTACCGCGGTAACGCAATCAGGTCAGTCAAGCTGATCACCGCTTCACCGCTGTTTTTTTTTTCCGTTTATTTTAGGCCTATAGTTTATGTTCCAATTTTTGCTTGTAAAAGTTATGTGATCTGAAATAAATACAACACTATTTTTTAAATAATAAGGCTAAAATAAGGCTAAAAACATGGATCTTGTTCTTGTTGTGGATCTTCTCCTGTTTGGGAACATTTTGGCTTTGAGCCTGATGAAGAGGGAAAGCCAAAGAATTTGGATGAGGCAGTGTGCCGCATCTGCAGCAAGAAAATCAACGTCCTGCAAGGAAACAAACAACAAATCTAGCATCGCATCTTAGGACCGCTCATCGCCCGTTATATGATGCGGTGAAAGCCACCCAGTCTGCTTCGGGACGTCCCGGCTCAGCACTACGGCAGTTAGGAGTCTTTTTTTTGTGGCGGTTACCGCGACGGTTTGAATGGCTTCGCTAATTTGTGTGGTAAGGAAAAAAATCTATACCACGGCAGCTCTAGTGTCTTGGGTGCATTTACACCTGAGTGTTACGCATTTGCAGGTTATTTGATTCCAATCCGATCACCCAGGACGCAGGTTAATGCATGTAGGTGTGAAGGGTCTTCAGTCTTTTTCATCAGTGCTTCCCACCAGAGTCCACAGGGTGAACAGACACACAGACAGACCAACACCTGCTGCACACACACTTAGATTTTCTTAACTCTCCAATTTCTCAATTTCACTGCATATCCATCAGTCACACCACGGTTGAGTAAATGAGTATTTCTTTTCTCTTAATGCAGAGCAAACATGACACACGAGAGAGAGAGAGAGAGAGCAGCTTCTGAAAAGATCCACATGCACAAACAACTGTGAAACCACAGAACTGTGAGAAAGAGTGCGGCGGAGGGAATGTGTTTCAGAGCCTGCCTGCCTGTGGACGGAGGTCAGAGGTCACGACGCTGAACGCAACATGGGCCGCCGTTACAAGACACTTCATACGTGTAGAAGCACTGCGCTCAGACAAGGAACCTGCTATGAATATGTGAACATGAGCCTGTATGCGTGTCTGCAGACACACACACACACACACACACACATACAAAGTGGTGGGAGGGGTGTGAACCAAGTCGACCCTTCCCATGCTCACACACACATGCACACACACAAATATGTGATCAAACATAACACTTTTAATCTGTGGTGTTTGGGAAACTAGAGTTTTTTTCTGTCTTGTGTTTATCTAAGTGTTACACAATGTACGGACCGGCCAATCAGAGCGGGAGACATTTATTTCATTCAATCTTTTGGCTGATAATTATAGATTAAGCTTTCATTGGCCAAAGATCTAACATGAGAACAGATTCCAATCAATTTACACTTTGGGCATTTAGCAGATGCTTTTATCCAGAGTGACAAAGAGTGAGCCGGTAGGTTGAATGTCTTACTGATGGACACAATGTTGGTTTTTCGGGAGGATTGAACCTGGGACCTTCCAGTTACAGGACAGTCATTCTAACAACTAGGCTGCCCTGCCTTGTTAGTCATCAACCAATCAGACTGCTTGCTTGAAACAACCATTGTATAAGTTGTAGTCAAGCAAAGAAACATCAACGACAATCTAAACCGCAAAACAATTTGGCAGCGAATGTCAGTGTTTGTGAACGAGGCTCTTTGCTTCGCCACAGCAGTCACACCATCTGCATCCAATTTGGCTGCTCTATCTATACAGCCATATCACCAAAAATATTCAACCCACACAATAACCTCAGTGTCACTTTGGACAACAGGTTGCAGTGTAATCTGGGCCTCATTACTGGTCTCACCACCCCTGGTCTGTAATTATCCTCGCTTGATTTCAAACTGCCTGCATGCTCAGGCCGTTTCCTGCACAAACACTACTCCCAACACTGATAAGAAAGTTATTTTACGAAACTGTGTGATAAACCGTGCCAAGGCCAACACCAAGATTAGCTGATATTTCCCAAGAAGCTTGCGAAACAGGATGAGGACCGGTGGACTGACGCTGGAGGGCATGCAGTGAATTAGCTGATCTAATCAACCAATCATGATGCATGAGCCCAGTATGAAGCTAGGAGGATAAGAAGGAGAGGACTACAGCGGCTTTGCAGAAATGTCACTAATCTCCTCGCAACGACAGCCGGCGCCATCATGGAGGTCCAGTGGAGAAGTGGCTGGGTGCAAATAATGACTAAATATACAGTATAACAACTGGGCAAGAAAAAAAGGTCAATTCATTAATGTTATAAGTAAAAAGTGAATAGCCCAATAATGTAGATTTGTTTAAAAATTTATGTTACTAATGTAAGAAATAAAATGAATATTGTGTTTTTTTATATGAATAACACATTCTGTTCTTTTGTTCTTTGCTCTCAGAGTAGAGTGTCTTTTTTCTCTACATACCATGGTGAGGTAATCAGTGCATGTATGCTATGTATGGTTATGAAATGATTTTGAGTGTTCTTATAGGTGAATAATAGTTTATGCTATTCATACGTGTGTTTCCGTGTGTCCCATATTAGGTGAGGTTTTGTCTTTGAGTCAAGAAATCTGAACTGTGGGTTTGGCTTTGTGCCGAGATTTATGTTTTTGTTTACTTGTTTACTAGGTCTATATAAGTGGACCGTCTCACTCTTTTCTTTGTCACTTCTTTGTTGCTTGTCTGGAACACTGAACTGAACCATGCAAGTCTGAATAAAGAATCCACGGAAGACTCTTGAACCTTTGCTCATTCAATTTGACCCACAAGGGTGAAGCTTATTTTTCCCCTACACTGTTTAGCCCTAGCCAGCCTACCAGCGTGGCAAAATACATTGTTTTTTTTATATTAAAGCTTTGTCTATTGTTCGCTAACTAGCAGATTTCGCAAAGCAACTAATGTTAATATTAACATGTGACTACTAGCCACTGGTAATGCTAGCTTCTATGTTTAGCTAGCTAACAAGCTGACTTAATCTAAACCCAAAATCCAATGTATCAGTGACAAAATGATCAGTTCCCAGTCATAAACAGCACAGAAATTAACCGTCTGTTCAATTCTGTTCAGACGGACAAGTTGTAAGTTTACAAATGCAATCAGCTGTTCTTAGCTGTTGTTGCCCAAGAACTGAGGACCTCCAATATGGCCGCCAGATTGTACACTACGTCACCTTAAGTCCCTCTAGAGAACATCACAGGAAATCAGCACTGGGGAGTTGGAGGTAGTCAAGGTTTGTGGGATCTCGCCCGCAAGAAACAGTGTAACTGCCCTGTTGTATTCTGTATTTGATTCAGCCCATCTCCGGCTCCTTGTACAAACACTGTCCCCTCCTGCTCTAACTCCTAGACATTTGTAATAAGGCCTTATTTTGAAACTAGAAGGTAAATGTAACAATAATAGCAAGGAGCATTTTGTTTACTGTGATTATTGGTATGACGGTGATGCAGTAGTGCAATGCATTGTCAACATTGTCAACACACAATTGCAGTAAAAAATGCTGTCATGGGTATTATGACTTTTATACAGAGGTTAGCAATTCATGTGTACTGTCTGAAAGGGTTTCTTCAAAGAGGTATATGAGCAAATAAAAAATGGAGAAAAGTAGGAAAATCACTGACTAGCTTCCTGGTTATCATAATAGTTGGCATTGCAACCATTACACAGCTACGGCTTTATGGGAATTATCAGCACAGCCAGAGCGCCGATCAGATTCCTGGTTGTATAACATGCATTTTGTAACATTGGGAAACACTGTGGCTGGCATTGTGTGGCTCTGAGAACCAGAGCTCAAAAGAGATGAAAAGATAGAATGACGTGAAAAGATTGAATATTTCTAATACTTCTGTGTTTTTGTAAAAGCATATCAATCAATCAGACATTTTCGAGCTCGGGCGAATGTGGGTAAGCGTGACGCAGTCTTTTTTTATTTTTAGCTTTCCCACTGGCGTAATCATGTTATAGCCTTGATTTCTCTGACTGAAAGCAGTATTACATACACACAGTCATGCTTAATGCCACTGAGAGAAAAGAAGTGGAGTCTTTGTGCAGGCTCACTGAGGCAGATCACAGATTGCGTGGGCAAATGCGTCAAAGCCGAGTCACCAAAGGACTCGAGCTCCCCGCCTGCCTCCGGCGTCTTACCTGACCACTTTGGTGCCGCCTTTGGTGACCTGCATGTCGACCATGCAGCCCGAGATCACGTAGGACGCCAGGTTGATCTCTGAGAACTCCGCCTGTGGGAACACAAGGAACAAGAAACCACCGTGCGATTAGACGCTGCATCGTACAACAAAACGTCACGTCAAGTTTGTCTGCAGGAATTGAACTCAGTGACTCAGCGCTGGGTCAAGTGGTTCTGAGCTAAGTAGGGCATTTCTGTACTTCAGCGCATAAAAGGTCCTCTTGTTTCCTTTGGCTTTCTGACAGAAATAGAGTTCTTTCAAAAGTGGAAGTAAAAATGTTCTATTGTGCCACTAGTTTGACCCGAGTGGATCTGACTTAAGAGTTATAGAAACGGACTCCTGCACTTTAACTTGACGTCCTTCCTGGAATAGAGTAGAACTGAGAGGAAAGACGCCTAAGACCACGGTACATTCTTTTAATTTCACTTCATTTCACATTTCTGCACGTTGCACAGCGGAGAGAAAAAGACAGACAGAGAGACAGAGAGAGAGTATTAGCTGGTGAGAGGAGACAAATTGAGTTATCCCTCGTCTGCGGCCTCCCGGACAGTGAGCGCCTTGTGAAAGGCCGTAGCCTGGCTACCTAATGAGTCCGTCAAACTCCCAGAGATCCTCTAAAGGAGGGGCGAGACTCGACTTCTGGGAATGGACTTTCTGGACGGACGAGGACTATAAAGGGACAATTCAATTTTCTCCCTAATGACTGTCACTGCAGTCCAGAAATCCATTGATGTTAATGCTCCTGCTGAACTGGCTGACTTCGGCATTCCTGAAATTATCTCCTTTTCTTCTTTCCCATTACCTAAATGATGACGTTCTCAGTAGGAGTATTAAAGTGTGTGGTCTGGTGTAGCAAAGCCGCAACACTGCAGCAAACTTTACCAGTCATGGAGAGGGAAGTATCAAAAACATATGACTTCCTCTGTGGTATGGCCAATAAAATTAAGGCTGATAAAAGAGCCATTATCTACAGCAGAGGGGTTTATGAATGATGCTCTCATGGAAGAAACCACTGCTACATTGCGGATGTAAGATTTGCCTGTAAGGTTAAGTGCATCATCACTGTCAGACAATTATAGCTCCTGATATAATAATATTATTGCCTAATATTCCAGAGGAGCACTGTCAGCAGCACCATACTGGCTACTGTCTTCAAATTAAAGTGCCTAGGAATAAAAAACACGAGAGAACAACAAAGATCGCAAACTGGCTTCCTGATTACCGCAAGCGTTGGCACAGGAACTAATAAAGCAGAGTGGGGCGCTACAGTTTCACCAGTCTGCTAGCAACAACTTCTGGAGCCATCATGGAGATCCACAGGTGAATTAGCTGTGCTCAAATATTAGCTAAATTTATATCAACCAGGGTAGAAACTAGAAAGAAGCTAGCTGAGTCAGCTTGTTGTGGTGTGGCTGTAGATCCATTCAGTAACGTTCTCAGTAAAAGTGAATAGTGTGATAAGGTGGATTTGTTTCCAAATGTAGGTTACTGTGACACAGTAAACTGTCTTGTCTTTAGCCCTAGTCTCTACTCCAAAACATGAAGAGTTGTAGCTTGAGAAGAGTCAGCTCAGTTAACCTGAACAAACTGTTAGCTAGCTAACTAGCCAGCAAACACACTGATGTTAATGTGAACTGAGCTGCTACTAGATACGTTAGCCAGTGTGCTAATCAGATGTGTTAACAACAAGACAGTTAGCTGACCAGATAGCCTACTATGGTTAGCTAGCTAACAAGCTATCTAAACACAAAATCAATCTCCTCACATCCATTGAGACAGTCAAGTTGTACATTTATAAACACAATCAGCTGTTCAAAACTATTGTTGCCCACGAGCTGAAGACCTCCAATATGGCCGCCAAAAAGTGTGTTATGTCACCTGAAAACCCAGTATCATATCAGCACGGCTTGAATGTGTCTTTGATCAATCAGCCTGTATAAAGAATATGAAAATCTCTGTAGCATAATCTTTAGATTCTATGTGATCAAATGTCCCAAAACATTGATCAGAAATTGCCCTCCTGCCCTACTGACTTTGATGTTTACAGATGTAGCTCGTGGCCCTGAGGAAACACTCCCAGCGTAAAAACCCTGGTTTACTCTGAAGATGCTTTCCACGTTTCCTCAGAAAGGAAGTGGCGATATGGCCGAGGGCAGCGGGGTCACGGCGGGAGGCTTCACTCAGTCTAACACACAGATCCCACGTTCCCCGGCGGAGTCGTCTCAAGGCTCTTTAACTGCCACATGCTGCAGGTACAGAAAGCCCAGAGGGACGCTGAGCAGCAGGGTCGACCTCGCACATCAAACGCTGCCATTTGTTAGTCTTCACTTCACTTTTAAGTATGAGAAGTGACACTAATGTAGTGGGTTTAATGGGCCCTAAACGAGTTGCCTGCTGACTCTCGGTGGAAAAAAAAATCAATTTGGCATGTCTGGTCGACTACCAAGCAAAACATTACAGAAAGAATCCATCCAGCTATGTTTCATGTCTGTGAGGACTCGGAATCTGACCAGGTTCAAGACTCACTGCAGTGTAAAAGAATGAAATATTACTTTAAAAAAACAAAAAAAAAAATCAAATTAAAGTGCCATTCATAGAAGTACAAACCCCAGGCCAGGAGTCCAGCTTTGTTGTTCTGCTCTGGCGTCACATGACCACAGCATGCTGCTGCTGGGTAAACAGAACAACACAATCTCATGTGTGTCATCACTGGAGACCAGGAGCCAAATGCTTTTCACAGGTTCAGTGTGCGTCACACTCAGTAGCTACATACAGTATATACATGAGGGTAAAGTTCAAGGAAATGGGTTTGTAACGGGAAGGTTGACAGATTGAATCTTGGACCGGCTCAGAAAATCTGGATGAAGTAAATGAGTAAAGGCCAGATCTGACAGGATGGGTTTTTAGCGGCAGAGGGCGGCTTTTTCTACTTGTTTACTTGTTGTGAGTGAAGCTTTTTGCATTGCTTGGCACCTCACGTTTTTAGAAGAGCGGCTTGAGCGTGAGCCTCATGAAACCAGACGGATCTCCTGCACAATGTAATGTGTGTTCGTTCAACAAAAGGCTGCAACCCCTAACTAAAATGTTTTACTAACGGAGCCAGACGGACGGTTCCGGCAGGCGACCTGAGCGCCCCAAATTGAAAAAAACTTCTACTCAGAGCAGAAAGTTGCCCTACATGACTGTCCAATCAGATCAACGGAGAGACAGGAATTAATCACCTGGACGAACTAGAGTTAAATTTCTGGCAAGTTTTTATCATAATTTTTTATAGCTTACAATGCCTGTGTAATTTAGCTAAAGCATGTTTTAGCTAGCACAATAAGTAATTATATGAAGGTTGCACACTTTATATCACCAATATGTTTTGGCATTATGCCTCCTTCAGGGTGTCATGACAATAAAAGTTCACCTGGACCTTAAATAGAAACAGGTGTCTATTATTAGTGACGTCACATGACCAGCCCCCAATGCTCCTTGATAACAAATATTACTCAATTTCACAATAGTCAGTGACATAAAAAGACAGTGTAAAATATACTAAATCTTTACATTATTTGACCAAAAAAATGTGTTTTGATTTAGACCCATAGAAATAATATGTTATATGTTTTTTTGCTAGCACAATAAACAACACAAACACAAACAAACAATAACCGGTTGAGTGACTGACAGCTGATCGCCAGTTAGCATGCAGCCGGCTGTTCTGCTCGGCATGCTTCAACAACAAAAGCCTCGTGTTGTTCAGCCTCCAAACTGCTGCTGAAGTGCCGCTGAGCAAGGCGCTCACCCCCGACTGGCTGTAACTGTCTGAATAAGAAACAGGGTGTTGCTGAAAAAAGAGCCTGCATGCTCCGTCGACCTTCCCTTGATAAATAAAAGCTAAAGAAATATATCAAACCCTGCAGCTGACCCTCTCCTCAACCCGGCACCTGGCATTATTCAAAGCAAGTTAAGTCAATTACTATCTCTACACACTTTCATGCTGTGATCGTTTGAGACTTGGGAGTGCTGTCAGCCTGCTTCACCAGGCTTTACTTCAGCTTTCATCTACATGAAAAGAAAAACATTATGAGCAATATTGCAATTTTCTCAAAGATAAATTTCCCTTTCATCCGGTGCTGTGGCCCCGTAAACTCTGTACGGAGGAGTAAGTCCTTTTCTGAAACAATGCGCCAACGTGACGAAACTGTCTTCTTCTGCCAAGTGAAAAACACCCCCCTCTTTTATTTATTGTGCTGCTCTCAGAGCGGAGCAGGGGGCGAGGAGATGCCGTAATCTCATTTAGGGACAACGAGGCGCCGCTCACTCTCCCTGCGCCTCCAGGACTCACTTGGCTCTCTTCCTTTTCTCAGCTCTCCTCTACTGATACTCCCTCTGAAAGAAACATCTGTGTGCTCAGCAGCGCACGCCTTGCCAAGAAAGACTCTTAAATGCATGCGAATACACACACACACACACACACACTCTCACACACACATATAGACACACACACACCCTGCAGTAGTGAGTGCATCTCCCAGGCAAATCCCCAACACAGAGGCCTACGTTGACTTTTGCTGCGACCAGATAAAACCGGAGAGTGGGCAACGTTTTGGCAAGAGCCGAACGTCGCCTGTGATTGGCTGGTTCCGGGCAAGAGGAGCGCTAAAGGCCGCTGTCATTGGGCGGTAATGGATGAAGCGGCTGGTGCGGGGCAGCGGCCCAGGAGGCGGGACGGGAGCCTTTTCACAGCGCCATGGTAACCATCACGGTAACACATTCAGACACTTGTCTCGGAGCGGCTCCTGCCCTGGGAAAGGAAAACAGGAAGTGATACATGGGACGACTGATTCTTCTCATCTGCTGACCTGCATCCATGTTGAATTAAGACTGGCTCCGAGCCGGCCTGCTGGGGGAAGCGGCTTCGGGACACAACAGAGTCGGGATTAGGATCGACTGGACCTCAAGATGAATTTAATAACTTCAACAAAGCATTTTTCAGCCTTTAGTTCAATTAAAGTGGTAATCCTTGAGTTCCTCATTTTTTAAAGATGGCTGGTCTTTGGTGCCAGGTGATGTCACCACCTGTTGGTGACATCACCTGGCACCAAAGATCAGCCAATAGCAGATGACCAGTTCAGTACCCTACTTTTCACCATTAAGTATCAGGCTTCACCACAGACTTGGGTTTGGGGTTCAGTTACTCTTTAAATTTTGACTCCATCCCTGGTGCCAAGTGCTCATTGCTGTCAATCAGAGATCACCTGTCAATCAAACAGTGTGGGCGGAGCTTGAATTTTCTGTTGCTGCAGTTTGAGTTTCTCTCTTCTTTGTCTGTTCAGCCATGGTGGCTATCACTGCTCATGCTAACTACCCAGTTCTTCTTCTTCTGTTGATTCCAAACAAACCGGAAACATAAAACACATCACTTCACTTTAGAACAGACGAGTAAAAGGCTTTCATCAGCTGGATATACGTCGGATCATTGTTGGGATGAGGGACAGACAGCAGCAAAACAGACATTTAATTATATGAAAACCGCGTGGATAATAATAATAACTTCAATCAGAAATATTTAACGGCCCACCAAACCGTCCTGCAGTGAGTGTCTGAGCAGCAGCGTGGGACAGCATGGAGAGGCAGAGTATTTTCCAGCAGCTACATTTAGCCCGCAGGCTGCGGACGGCTCAGTAAACAGTAAACACCAGGCGACTCCACTGCAGCACACAAAGCTCATCTGGAATCTTCTGGAGTATTTTTAGATCGGTGCTAATCCGGTGTCACGGAGGTCCAGGTGGGTAAGGTGCCTTCTGTTGGAGTCACCAGTCAACTGGTAAACAGGCACTGAAACTTTTGTCCTCCGGCAAAAACAACTTAAGCAAGTGATTCACAACCTTTTTCATATCAAGGACCCCTAATTTATTACACGGACCCCCATTTGATGAGATTTTGTCTCTCAGACCTAAATCTGAAAATATTTTTATTGTCAGATATGATTTTGTTGAGAATTCCATGACTGTCTGTATTGTAGGTAGAGAGATAACAGAGAAACTATGACCAGAACAGTCATTCTTCTACATTCTCTAATTGTGCTAACTTCTTGTAAATGAAATAATGCTGAAGTTTAACAATTTATCAGTTTGCTGGGGACCCCCTGGAAACCCCTCAAGGACCCCTGGTGGTCCCCAGACCCCACGTTCAGATCCACTGACTTAAACGACCAGTCAAACAACAATTAAAGTCACAATCAGAAACTTAATATAAATAAATGTCTGTTTTACTGCTGTAACTCAACAGTGATCCAACCTACAGTATATCCAGTTCCTAAAGTTTCTCCATTGTCCGTTCTAAACAGCCGGAGTCTGGTAGCTCTTTCTTCTGCCGCACAGGAAGTGATGCGTTTTACATTTCCGGTTTGTTCGGAATAAACAGCAGAAGAAGAAGAACTGGGTAGTTAGCATGAGCAGCGATAGCCACCATGACTGAACCAAGAAGAGAGCGCCAAGAGGAGAAAACAAGCAAAGACAATTCAAAACTAGATAGAAATGTGCCAAAATTGAAATGTTATATTGTAGCCTAATCGGTTTCATGCAAAATTCATGCATATTAGCCATGCACAAAATTTAAAAACAGACTAATTAAAACATCAATTCCATCCCTGAAGCACAAAATATGTCTGCGCTGCTCGATTTCCAAAATACATCAAGAGCCAGAAAGAGCTAATTTTCTTTTGCAGGGTCATTTCTGGTGTTATTTTTGACCGAGAACACTTAAATATGTGACACATCGTAATTATGACTTCCTATCATGGCAGAAGGGAGTTTCAAGCTCTGAAGGCAAAGTAAGAACCAGCTTTTCCCATAACTGAGCCTGCTGACCACGACTGAGCCATATTTAACCATATCTAACCATATTTAACCATATTTAACTTTCTTCTCCTGTTCCACGCCACAAGCGGCTATTATAATCCTTCTAATACTGCCCTTGTTCCATTGATAGGAAAGAAAGCAACTTCTTTTTTGAGTGGACGACCAAACTGGGAAAGCTGTTGATAAAGCTAACGCTCGTCCAGACGGAGCCTCTCATTGTGTGGTTTCCCTGCATCCAGGAATAGATGTTTTTCTGTGACAAAAAGTGCTTCTTTTATTGCTTCACTGCTTCTGTTTCGATGCAGAAAAAAGTCTTGACAAACTCTGACTTGGATGAAACAGAAACTTGAGAAGAAACTGTTGCATGGATGATTCGATTTTAGATTTTAATGTAAGTGTACTGGACTGCTGCTGCACTGTTGCTCCCTCTTCAGCAGTGTTGGTAAGGTGTTACAGTAATGTGATTACTTTTTTCAGTAACACCTTAAGGGATTACAATTTTAAATTCAGTTACATTACAGTTACTAATCCCGGTAACGCTCCGTTACTGCGTTACTTAAACCTGAACCCCCTTCAACTTTTTCTGTTCTCTCCTTTGAATTATTTTCTTTGTCTAAATCCCTGTCTGGTTTTTCTTTTTTGAGAGAATAACAAACAATAAACAACCAAAAAAAAAAAAAAGGTCATTACAGACTTACATACAAAAACACATCCCTATGAAGACATAATGAGAACAGACCACAAAAAAAAAAAAAGGGGGGGGGGGGGGTACCTGACATGGTGGGTGGTAATATGTCTAGTAGGGATTTACATGAAGTTATTAATAGATATATTTTTATGGGTTAGAGAGGATCAGGTCATCTGCTAAAGCCCATCTAGAAATAAAATTGTCAGATTGTAACCTTAACCTATGAGTCCTTCTTTCCATTTCTTGTACTTCTTTCAGTTTGGATATCCATTGCTCATGTGTTGGGGGATCAGACTGAATTGATCTCAGTCGAGGATGCAGAAGAAGAGCATTCTGGTCCGGTTGTAAACTTTGTGCGGCGGCAAAACTCTTTCCACAGAGAAAAACACAACATCCAGTTCATCAAAGCATCTGATACAGAAACACAGAGATGAGAAACTGCTGCTGCTGAGGGATCAGTAAAGTAATGTGATTACTTTTCAAATGAGGAATAAGTAAAAAGTCATTGATTGCATTTTCTGAGTAACTTGCCCGACTCTGCTCTTCAGCCATAAGACGGTGCAAAGAAGAGAGTCTGGTAAGGAGTAATTTGAAGGATTAAAGTTTTGCGTTACAATACACTATGAAACCAAACCCCTTAATTTCATCCCTGAAATGTCCTCAATTTCGCATTACACAAACATTAATTATCCATTATAATTAACATACTTTGATTCATGGGTTGGTACGTGGAGATTCTAGAAATTAAGGGATTTTTCATGCCTTTTGTGCAGGTTTACAGGTTATTAATGAGTTATTAAGGGAAAGTTCCTGTCTCCCTGACTTTTTACATTCAATTGGAAAGTACGCAGTCAAACATTAAGGGGAGTTTAAGGAGGTTTTGATGGGGTCTCCTCCATTAGGAACTCCCTTAACTCATTTTAAGGGGATTTTGCATGAATTAAGGGGTGAATTCATGTAAATGTAAGGGTATTTTAAGGGATTACTGGTTCGTAGAGATATGCCTATTCAGTTCTGTCTACAGTATTTAAGAAACAGTAGTTTGCAGTGTCTGGTGCATTGTGGGAGCGTAGCTGCAGGACAGATGCAGGACTTCTTTGTTGACTTGCACTGCATTATTCAGTAAGTTCTCTCGATAAGCTCGGCCGAATCACACACTGATGCAATTGAGAGATCTGAAGTACGACGCGCCGCTCATGCGCATCGCAAGTATTTGCTGGTAATCACTACCACCTTGTACAGCGGAGAAACAACCCATTGAATGTTTTGAAATCTAAGACAGATGCTCGATTCGACGGGACAACAGGCGGGCGACGGGGCAACTGCAAGCCCGGGCCGAACGTCTGAAGATGGGAGCCGAACCAAATCATCCGTCCTGAGCAGGAATCGACCCAGATGCCGCACATCGCCGGGTGAATCCGAGCCAAGAAAGAGAGCAGATACCATCCAGCCAACCGGCTGCGAGCGTCCGTTACCGTGGACGCCGCTGAGGTCATCGGCCTGCGGAGCAGATGTTGCCCCTGACGACCCAAAAAAAACCCAAAAAAAACCACACACATGGGGCAGCAACCTGAAGAGCCGCCTTGTTCTTTCACAACCATCAGACCTCCTCGATTTCTAACTGCCTAATTTGTCGAAATTGCATAAATTGCAGTGTTGATGATTTCCCTGCTGGTGGACAGAGAAGAGAAGAGCCGGCCTGTTGGAGTCTGTTGTTGGGTGTTATCAGAGACAGTATTATATATAGACAGGGCACACACACACACTAAAGATGGCGGCTTTAGTGTGTTTGCGAAAGTGACCAATCGACACCTTCAAATCATAAAGAAAATCCACCTATCAGACTTTCAGGTTAATGCAGCAGAACTTTTTCTATTTACGACGACTGATGCAGGTTGGGGGCAACATCAACCGTTTTATTAATACATTTTAAATAATTTAATAACATGATATTCTCAGCTATATAATGGTCAGCTCCCTGCTGTGGACTGCATGATGACATCACTGCTGACAGCTGATACAGTGACAAATGCATGATGGGAGCTGTGAACCAGGTTTGTCTTGAATGTGGTGATCTCACTGTTTGGTGAAGCAGTGGACGGAGCTGCGTACAAACATCAGTAAGAGGAAAAAAGACGTTTTTTCTGTGACAACAGTGTCCTTTGGAACAAATTTTAACGCTCCATGTTGTTAACAATTCAGCGATTTTCGTAAATATGTCATGCAAATGATTGTTTGTATGTCAGAACTTTAGATATAAACTTGCCTGATATCAGACAGAACTGTCAACTCATTACACTCCATCTCCATCTTCAGTCTTCATTGCCTCCACTCTAACCGATTTCCGTGGGGGAGGGGGATTCGATTTTCCCTAACCAATCACTAGAGACCGACGTATCCGCCTGAATCTAACGTCATTTTAAGTCGACACTGATGCAAAAAAAACATCTCCCCTTTGAATAAATGCCTTCAAAGCAGACTGCTGTTCGGATTTCAAAGTAATTGGTACTTTTAATGGATTCAGAACAGCCTGGATAGCAGCGTCTATCTTGTCTATATCGGTCACCATTGTTGTTGTTACTCCTCCTTGGTTCCGGCGCACAGCTTGACAACAGCTTGACAACGGCGTTAGTCCCGCCCGTGGCTCTGATTGGCTAATCGTTAGCCCCCCCCGGAGCTCATTGGACCGATCATTTTTCAACTGAGAAACCACTGTTTCATGTCGCGATGCCAGACCAGAATCAGTCAACTCGGTGGAGTGGGCGGAGTCAAAGGTCTGGACCCAGGCAACATATAAACGAGTCTTCATTCAAAGTGATAGGAGTCAACAAAGATGTTAAACACTTTATGGTGTTATGGTGTTTGGTGTTATCATGCCTCCGATCATTTCTCCAAGCATTTTTTTTGTGTGACATTCTTCATGATGCACCGGCAGAATTTTAAAGGGTCAAACATCACCAGCAGAGCAACAGCATAAAGCAACAGTCAGTCGCAGCAGATCTGAGCAGCTGAGGCGTTCTGCTTGGCACCGCCGCAGCGCCGCACGCATCCAACTCACTTCAAAGGGATACAAAAGGCATTGTGGGTGCTAGATAATCCGCTAAGCCCCGTGCAAGCTCTGGAACACACCACTGTTTTGGACGCACACACCAGATCTCTGGGTAAAGTGGAGAGGAACTGTGTCCAGATAACAGATAACAGATTGGTCGAGTCTCCAGCCTCCGACTGACAGATCAGATCTCTAGAAGGAGAACAGCAGTGAAGTCGGCCTGAAGCTAAAGGCCAAGCAGATACCCTCTTTACACCTCGCATTAAAATGCGTTTTGGGTGATCGGATAGTGCCTGACCACATGAAAGTACAGGTGTAAATGCACCCGAGACGCATCGAGGACGGATTGTGATCCGATCGGCCGAACCGCCTCCGGAGGTGGTCAGGGACGCATCGTGACCACACTGAACACAAGTGGAAATGCAATTGCGTTTTCAATCCACATACAACAACTACGTGGGCAGAAATACGTAATCGCGCGCGTCTTTCGTCTTCAGCATTCCAGTTGTTGAAGACGGCTTCTTCCCCCGCTTCCAAAAGCAAGCATAAGTCCATACAATAGCACGGCTTCACGGATGGGTATCATCTTTTTTTTTTTTTTTTTGACCCGTACAAACGAGAGGAGGATGTGACGTTCGGTTGTTTGAGCTGGACAGAGCGATCGGATCTCAGTCGGATCTCAGTGTGGACACTGGAGACACATGTTAATACCAGGTGTAAATGTAATCAGGTTAAATCATATCTAGATACAATCTGGATACGAGACGCATTTTAATGCAAGGTGTAAAGGGGGCCAGAGTCATTCTGTCCAGCAGGAAACCTCTGGAGAGACGAGGCATGAGCCACGTTACGCCGCATCAATATGGCAACAAGTGTGAGAAATCATCTCTCTAATCTGAATGGGAACTTTGTAGAGTCTTGCTGCATGGAGCACAGGAGGGCTGCAATGCTATTACCAAGGAGGTCATGTTTTCACCTGTCTGTGTGTCCGTCTGTCTGTTAGCAGGATATCTCTAAAAGTTGAGCACGGATTTGCACAAAATTTGGTATGAAGGTGGGTTATGGGCCAAGGAAGAACCGATTAACTTTTCATGTCGATTGGCCAAAAGGGGGCGTGGTTTTGGGTGGCTGTCAGACATGGCGGAGGTGCTCTATTGAACACATTTTCTAGTTGCTAAAATCTATTAACTATTAGTCACAATGATTTGTGGAGAAAAATGATTTTAGTGCACCTTTTGCATTTCAGATCAACATTGTGAAAAATTAAAAACTATAGCAGGCATGCTAAGTGAAATGAAATGTGGAAAAATCTGATTTATCTGATATATGACTGTATATGAGTAATTGTGCAACACTGAAAACATGTCGTCAAGTAAAACAAGTGAAACATGTCGTCCCCCACGAATGATGCAGGCCCCCTTGGGCCAATCAGTAACAAGATGATCAAGTTTCATTAAAATCGGACTGGTACTGTAGCAGTTATGGCCTTTTAAAGTTTGACATTTTAACCTTTAAGCTCCTCCATCAGGCCAGTCACAGTGCCAAAATACATCGGCCCTCCAGGTTTTGTCAAAATCAGACCAGCGGTGTCTGAAATATCACTTTTGAGTTAAAATTCCGACCTTTAATTATAGCGCCCCCAGTAGGCCAGTCAGTGTAATTTCTAATGCGTTTACTCAGTTTTATACAAGCATAGTTGTCTACATATTGCATATCTCACAGGCACTTTTCCAGTCTCTGCCAGGACTGGTCCTTATCTTCTGTTTATTCCTATTTGTTTTAGTCTCTTACCTTGTTTTTTATATTTTTTATGACTATTTGTACCTTGGCCTATCCTGTAACGTACACGCTGCAAGCTACTGTACACCAGAATTTTCATTGGGATCAATAAAGTATCTATCTATCTATCTATCTATCTATCTATCTAACACTGCAACTTTCATTCATATGGGCCCAGTGGTGTCTGAGATACGTTTAGAAATCTTGACCTTTAATCATAGAGCCCCCATTAGGCCAGTCACTGTCCCCTTATTTCATTGCATGGGAGACTACAGTATATATAGTGATATAGCTCCTTTGTGAAAGGCTTGTCATCATAAAACGAAGTAGGTCATGAGAAAAAATGCCACTGGAAGCTTGAAAATCTCTCCTGTTGTCATGTGTTTTATCACAGTCACACACCTGGTTTGTATGTTACTGCGTTGTTTAGCCCAAGGACGACTGACAGGTGGTTATGAAGAAAAAAAAAAAAAGCAGTGGAGATGACAAACTGAAACTGGAGTCGGGATCTTTTCCAAAAAACTCACATAATACATCTTTAAAACACTCACTGGGATTATGCCAGTGGAAAAGAAACCGTAACAAACAGTGAATTTTATCACTGGGTTCATCATTCTTCTGGATCTGCAGGTTCAGTGTGAGTCCCAGTCTTCAGTTTCATGATTATATATGCGAGCGCTGACCCGGTGTTAACGGCACATTAACTCTCCTCCAGAGCCACGAGGGATTGACTGACAAACAGAGTGAGAGTGAGAGAAGTTAATATACAGCTCCCAGCGCTGTTTGCAGCATGTCAAGTGTGTTGGAAACCTTTCGGGAACTTGGCGTGTGTTGAAGTTATGTGTCAACCAGGAAGCTCTCTTCACAGCGCTGGCTTCTTTTTCACATAGTTTAGAATGGAAAATACAGCGTGACAGTTTAGCATGTTGTTAGCACTCATATAGCATGTCAAATTAGTATTAATTTAGGATCAATGATATGTGAACTCTGTGTCCTAAACCCCCCTTAGGAACAAGAAAGAGATGCACATGAGAATATACTGTACATCTACGTTCATTGCAAGAAGTGCTTGAGACAAATGAGAAAAGTACGATATCTCATTTGTAGATGCTTCACTCAGACTGCTGATTGATTTCTGAGATGTTTCTCCTTACTACGGAGGCCCTAAAGGGACATGGGGGAGAAAAAAAACACATAGATGGAAGAGAGAAAAATAAATAAGGGGGGAAAAAGAACAGATGGAGGAGAGAAAAAATAATACTTTTTCGTTCACCCCGAGAAATGTTCGTGTCCCACCGAGAAAATTTTGCGTTTTCTCAAGAAATATTAAGTGTGAGAAAAAAAAAATGTCATTGTTTTACGTGTGTCTTTTGGTAAACAACAATACTGGAGCCAGCCAAACTTCATTCATACAGAAGTAATTTATGGTAAGTTCTCCAATGCGTTAGTTTAGTTCACTAACATTACATTACCTACTTAAAAAAAAGGGTTTTTTTTGGCCACACAATTCACACTAAAAGTTTCTCGGGAGAATGCAAAAGTTTTGCAAGAGAGTATTTATTTATCATCTGTTTTTTTCCTCTCCCATGTCCCCTCTTACTGCCCCATTAGAGACTTAGAAGAGAAGAGAATATTAAGACATGTGAGAAACAAAATGAAAGAGTGAAGTGAGAAGCATGATGAACCTGAATGAGACGATCCAAGGCTCGTTTCTCAGCAGCAGAATCTCAGAAGTTGTGAGAAAACGGTCAAAATCTCACACTGACCTTAAATGAAACTCATCTAGGAAGTAAACGTTCCCCCATCTCTACTCCAATATTCCAGACCAATGTGTTAAATATAATATGGAGAAAGGCACGTTGTTTCACTGCTTATGAGAGTGCCCAAGAATCATGGACTTTTGGAATGGTGTACTTGATATATTATCACAAATAGTATCTGAAAAGCTACCAGCATGTCCACAGCTGAGCATCCTGGGTCTGTTCCCTGAGGGACTGAATATTAATAAGACCAAGAAGAAAATCATTACATCTTGTCTTCTCCAAGCTAAACACACAATTGCACTATTTTGGAAAAACCCAGACAAACCAGATATCAGTCAATGGTTCAGAGACCGATCTAATTGTCTTGCTTTAGAGAAATTGACTTATGGTATCAAAGGAAAACCTGATGTCTTTCAAGAAATATAAAAATATGGGGACATTTCCTACATTTTATGGAAAATAATCCTTTGGGATCTGTATTAACTAGCTAAGCGTGTCTTCAGCTCTTGTACATTGTTAGAACGTAATGACTTTGTCTTTTATGTCATGTGCAATTTAAATGTTTTTTTCTAGTTCTGTGTTTTTTATTTAGGCCAGGGTTGGGTGGGGGAGGTGGGGTGACGTGTGCTGTATTATCTGTTTGTTTGTTTTTCTATCATGATCTCTGTTGTTGAAACTAAAATGGCAATAAATATATGTGTTAAAAAAAGGGAAGTAAATGTGAGAAAGAGAAGATCTTGCTGAGGACACTGCTTCCTTCTGGGAGAGCACCAGGCACTACGACTTCCAACATATTTCAACTTTTAGCAAAAGCCGTTTCAAACCATTTTTTTTTTAAACAGTCGATTAGCAGCATCGAGAGCTTCGCCCGGCGCCTCCCCCCCCCCAGCATCTGTTCAGCGCTAAATAAGAGGCAGCCGGTGGACACGGGACCCCGAGGCGTCAAATGTGACTTCAAAGTGGGTCATGTAAATGGGAAGGAATGATTCACAACAATGGGCTCACAAATCTACTGTGGACGGGGGTTAAGAGATATCAGATTTCAGCATCGCAGAACTCTCTCTCTCTCTCTCTCTCTCTCTCTCTCTCAGCCCATCGTACAGATTGGCATCAGGAGTCCGCGAGCATCACATGAGTCTGGGTTTGAGTCTGAGGATGACACCTTATAAGGCAGCAGGCGAGCCTCGCGGGGAGAGAGAGAGAGAGAGAGAGAGTTATGTTGGTTTGGGGCTTGTGAGCGCCGGTCCAGAGAGCTTACACCCAGCATGCATCTGACGGACGACAACAAGAGAAGGTTCGCCAAGTTCAACGTCCGGGCTAAATGTGCAGAAAACGTGTACAATATGAAAAAAAAACCACACCGAAGCAGCTTTGGGAAGTGTTTTGAACTGAAGAAAGATAATTTACACCGTTTTTTTTTAATGTCGGTGCAGGCCGTCCCGTCAACATCTATTCAGTGTCAAAGTGTTTGCTGGGTAGAGATGTGGAGAGCCGGCGAGAGAGTGGGAGTGAAGAGAGAGAGAGAGAGAGAGAGAGAGAGAGAGGGAGAAAGTGCCAGGGGCCTCTCTGCTTTTTTTTACTGTCGTCTCCTAACAGGGTTCATCTCAGCGTGTGGCGAACCTTTTCACACAGGGATTGGGTTTCCGTCGTCCCGCGGCACAAACAGCCCCGCGAAGAGTCCGACCTGACTAGGTGGAGCCGGCTGCTGAAGGCAATTAGCGGGCCGACTCGTTATCCTGCAGGATGATGAGGGCTTCTGGGAAAGAGCGGGAGGGCCTGGCGAGATCTAAGTAGGTCAGTTACCGCTCTCGGAGGCTCGCCGGGGGCCCTCGGAGGCCATGTTGGTTTAGGGTGGCCGATTAACTCTGCCACATGTTTTTATTGGGGTTCAATAGCCGTGACGCCGCAAGATGAAAAATTCCACGCAAATTAAGTTCACGTCTCACAGAAAAATCTTGATGCTAATTCCAGCCCCCCCCCCATCCCCCCCCCGCCCCTTACAGACCGGCTGGGATGTGACCACAACAGAGCGCTGAGCAAACAGGCTGTAAAATCACCGGTCCAGCTCTTTGTGGTCCGTTTTTCCTTCTCCCATAAAAACCCACCGCTCCATTTCAAAGACAGCTCCAGTCTCAACAATGGCTTGCAGATGTATGGCCAAACAGCGTTTTGAGGGAAATTAGATGTTATCGCCCCACTGTAAATACTGCGTGTCTAGACTTAACGTATTTCTGTTCATATATATTGGCACAGCAGTACCGGGTTAAAAGCAGGTTAAAGCTGGACGCTTTTCAAGTAGCTGCAGGATAAGAAAGGTCATTAGAGGCCGATGATCTGTCGTCACCTTGAGATTTTCTTACAGTCTGTTCTATTCAAGGCTGCAAAACAAAGATGTAATGTGGAGACTCATCCCTGTGGGACTGTTTTGATGTTCTGAAAACTTTTAATTCTACAAACACTTCTGAGAGGCAGAGCTGCGCTGGAGGCAGAAATAATCTGATTGGTTGAGTTAAACCTCAGTGGGCGGAGCCAAAGAACCACAGTTTTTCTGGCTAAGTCACAGACTGAAGCTCAGTGAAAAAGACAAGAGGTAAGAGAGGAGGAAGCTAATATTATGAAGCCTAGCGCTCTGCTGCTAACTGAAAAAATGGGTTAGAATCTATCATACTAAGTTATCTAGGTTAGCTAGTTAGCTAGCTGAGCTTCAAGTTCAAACTAGCCATACTAGCCTATAGCTAGCTAGGTAAGCTAGTTAGCGAGCTGCTGACCTTCAACATCATGAAGGAATGAAAAAAGAAGTCATTACCATTTATATTTTCACTCATATTTTGACCAGAGTTTCTTCTTTGCCGTTAGTTTGCAAGTTAGCTAACTTGTGCTACGCAAATCTGTGGTTCTTTGGCTCCGCCCACTGAGGTTTAATGAACCAATGAGATTATTTCTGCCTCCAGAGCAGCTCTGCCTCTGAGAAATGTTTGTAGAACTAAAACTCCAATCTGCGAAAACATACACATAAAAATGGCAGGAACGTTTTTTTGAAGGGGAATGACCATTCTATCCATTCAAGTTCTGTGATTAAAACAGAATTATTAGATAAACAAGTCCACAGCTTTGAATTGACTAAAATCTTCACAGTCTAAAACTCTTTGCAGACATAATCAGTGTTATGAATAAATCTGCCGTACCTGTTCCACCCGGATCTCATACTCCCCATTCAGCTTCTTCCCTCGGAAATACTTCGCCCTGCGTGGAAAAACAAGAGACAAGCTGTCAAGCAGATGACACAAAATACACATTTCATATACACTGAGTGCCTTTTGTTTAGGTAGCACTGCAGATATGGTATATTTATAATGAAAATCAAGTTTCTCAGACCAATCAGTGGTAAAATGATCATGTCTTTAGCTGCTTTTAGGTCGTATGTGTTCTTCTGCACATGTCTCCCTCCCAGCTCAGTGCAGCATGGTCAAAACAGTAACAACAGTCAAAACAACCTTAAAATATCCTCTGTTTATTTGATTGGAGGAGAGCTGAAGTTTCAACAGTCTTCCAAAATACCTTGAGACCGGGCGCAATAATGACTCATAGTTTCCATGATTACAGAATCTGACCTTCCAGTGAGTAGAGCGCCTTGACAAACAGTAAAATAAGGTATTTTTAATAACGTCCTAATCACTGATTGAAGGACAGTTTTTAGTTTTTTTTCACGTGGTGCTCTGGTGTGTTTGGTCTGCTGCAGTCTGCGGTCAAGGTGAAACTAGTGCTGCAGTTTTCTAGATGTTATGATCATGAATATTGGTGATTTTAAGGAATAAGGAATAATAATTTTATCTTATATAAGGAACTTGACTATTTTTCAACTACAGTGGATGTTCTGAATTAAATGAACAAACTAGTCTCACTTTTTTTCATCTATAATTATTGGTAAACATACTATTTTCTTCATTTCATGAGGATTTCAGTGTTCCACTTGTTCAGACTGAAAGGTTTAATAAACATAAAGAAAGAGATTCACTTGTCGGCGTTCCTTTATGTGCTAGAAGTGATTTTCAGACTGTTCCTCCAGACAATGGCAGTGAATGGAGAGAGAAAGAAAAACACAATTCTCCAGTCTGCTCTACCGGAGCAACAGATCACAGAATCACTGATTTTGGGGTTTTATCATGGAGGAAGATACACACCCCAAGACACTGCCAGAGTTACACAGAGATTTAAATGGTGGCTAAATTTAGCTGATCTTTTGTGAAGGTTATCAGGGAATCACGCCGTCCGTTCTGTTCCACTGGGTGGTTTTAGGAGCCACCTGACTGTCAAATGGAAAAAAACAGGAATTCCCTCCAAGCCATCAGAGAAAGAAACAGCAGAGAAACACAAACTCTGAATTTTACTTCAATCGCTATATTACACAGTGTAATCATAAATATTTTTTTCTATGCATATCTCTTTGAGACACACATACATGGATGCATTTCACCAGAGGGGTCAGAGGTCAGGAACAGTCACCACTGGAGCACTGGAGAAGCCTTGCTCAAGGACACTTGGACAGTGCCACCGCTCTGTGGGTCTAAGTGTTGAACTCTCACCTCTCACAGGCAACAGGGACAGTGTTCAATCTGCCGAGGGCTGCAGGCTGGAGGAGTGTGTATTGTGTATTGTGTAGTGTGTAATGTGTAGTGTTTGGTGTGTAGTGTGTATTGTGTAGTGTGTAATGTGTAGTGTGGAGTGTGTAATGTGTAGTGTGGAGTGTTTGGTGTGGAATGTGGAGTGTGTAGTGTTTGGTGTGTAATGTGGAGTGTGGAGTGTGTAGTGTGTAGTGTTTGGTGTGTAGTGTGGAGTGTGTAGTGTGTAATGTGTAGTGTGGAGTGTTTGGTGTGTAGTGTGTAGTGTTTGGTGTGTAGTGTTTGGTGTGTGTAGTGTGTAATGTGTAGTGTGTAGTGTTTGGTGTGTAGTGTGTAGTGTGTAATGTGTAGTGTGGAGTGTGTAGTGTGTAATGTGTAGTGTTTGGTGTGTAGTGTGTAATGTGTAGTGTGTAGTGTTTGGTGTGTAATGTGTAGTGTGGAGTGTGGAGTGTGTAATGTGTAGTGTGTAAGGTGTAGTGTGTAGTGTTTGGTGTGTAGTGTGTAATGTGTAGTGTTTGGTGTGTAGTGTGTAATGTGTAGTGTGTAGTGTTTGGTGTGTAGTGTGTAATGTGTAGTGTGTAGTGTGTAATGTGTAGTGTTTGGTGTGTAGTGTGTAGTGTTTGGTGTGTAGTGTGTAATGTGTAGTGTGTAGTGTTTGGTGTGTAGTGTGTAATGTGTAGTGTGTAGTGTTTGGTGTGTAGTGTGTAATGTGTAGTGGGTAGTGTTTGGTGTGTAGTGTGTAATGTGTAGTGTGTAGTGTTTGGTGTGTAGTGTGTAGTGTTTGGTGTGTAGTGTGTAATGTGTAGTGTGTAGTGTGTGGTGTGCAGCGTGTAGCATGTAGCATGTAGCATGTAGTGTGTAGCATGTAGCATGTAGCAGGATCTAGGCCACACGCTCGAGGCCTCTGGTCACTGGGACAGGCTGTGTGGGGTTTAGCTGCCTCTGCCTCTCACACCGTAACACGTTTCCGCCGCAGCGTTTCTTCAGAGCGTTTCACTGAACAAAGAGAGACTCTTTGCTCTTCCACTCGTCTCTCCCCCTCATGTCCGCTCTCACTCTTACTCTCTCACCGCCTCGTCGTTTTTCATTTCCCTCCATCTGCGCTTTTAAGTCCGTTCATTAGTGTTCATTTGGGTCGCCGAGGGGGGAATCTTGTCCTTAACATCTCCCAGCTGTTGAACTTTGGAGTCCGGGTCCCTAGCCGTCTCGTTCCCTGTCGTCTTTGGAAGCTGTGAATCTTCGGTGACTGACCCACATACTGGACCACCGTCACCGCCGCGCAGGAGGCAAAACCCGGGCTAAAAATGACCGGTATGTGTTTCAAGGTATTGCAAAACATGCCGTCGCTCCAAATGATCAATTAAATTTACGGGCCGCCGGCTCCCCGGTCTGAACAAACCGCTCCACAGCCGGCTCCACAGAGACCCCCGTCCTGCACACACCCACTGTGTAAACACCCACTGGAGCTCAATGCAGAGGGGTTTTACCATGAGAATATATTCCTTCTTTTGTGTCCCGCTAATAGGAAGCTTATGAGTCATGAGTCTGGACTTGCTCTGCCAGCGTTCTTTATAATCTGTATCATTTTATATTCCTGCTTGTTGGTATGCACTGCACTAAACTTGATATTGTCCTAAATTAGATTTTCTATAGAGATTTATATATACATAACATAACATATATTTTTAAATAAAGATGAAATTTCTCATGTATTGGTTTGGCTCATGCGTCCCCCTGTGAATGATGCAAGCATGTCATCAAAATCGGACCGATAGTTTAGCAGTTAAAGCCTTTCAAAGATTGAAAATCTCACCTTTATTATTATATCCCTCAGGCCAATCAGTGTAATGTTTTAAACAGCAGAACACAGAATGTGTCATTCCTCCAAATTTTGTCAAAATTGTCCAGTAGTATCTGAGTTATCAGCTTTGACCAATCCTGAAGCTCAGCAGCAGCAGTTCCTCTAACGTCCGCTAGAGATTGGCTCCAAAAAAGACTCCAAACTGCCCAACTCAACTGACCACAACCAACTTCTGATAAAAATATAAAGTCAATAAATTATTTACACAAGAGGTTTTGGTGTCAGTAGCTAATTTCACTTCTTCTAATGTGTATCCTTATGAAGATTTTCAAAATAACTCTCATTAACAGGATATTATCATAGGATAGTGATTGACAGGTCGCCTGTCCAGTGATCGACAGGTTGCCGATTACGGGCCAATAGCAGGCGGCACTGCGGCTCTGCAGACGACCCAAACTCCGCCTCCTCCACCTTGGCTCCGCCCGCTGCCTCTCTTTGGTGGCTCCGGCTCCCAAAAATGTCAACAAACACAAATCTGAAGGCTTCAAAACGGCCCTTCAGAAGACACTCACTACTCCATCTGTTTTACAGTCTGCGGTTTGACCTTTAATTATAGCAACTTCATTAGATCAATCAGTGTAATTTGTACAGATAGCTGGATGTGTGTTGCACATTTTGTGTCAATTGGATTGATAGTGTAGGAGGTGAAATTTTGACCTTTAACTATAGCGCCCTCATCAGGCCAATAAATGTATTTTTTTTAAACGCTGGAAAACAGTGCAAAAATTTATCATCCCTCCAAGTTTTGTCAAAATTGGACCAGTGATGTCAGAGAAATCACCTGAGATATCACGTTTGATGGACGCTCTCTCCCAACAATAAGCACATAGGTCATGTGATTAAAAGCGATCATGTGGCTACGGCGTCCTGGTCATGTGACTGTCTTTACCTTTTAAAAAGGTTCTGGTATTTTGAAATGTTTGCCTCCTGGTGTTTGGAGTTTTGGTTTTTTAACTTTTGCACTTTTTTGTGTAACGGAGCGTGGATTAATAAACGCCATCACAGGATTTTCTGCCTCTTTCCTCCTTTTCGATGTTCAGCAGCAGGTTCCCTCCTTTCTTTATCTTTGGACAAAACATGAAACTGAACCCCTCTTCATGAGGTTTGGGGTGGTGGGAGTTTCTCTGAGCGCTCTGGTAGCTGCAGGAACACTTTGCCAGAGAAGAGGCTGAACGGACTAATCAGATGCTCAAATCCTTCAGAGAGCAGTGCAAACAGACTGACAGCGACTTGGCAAAAAGCAGAGAGAGAGAGAGAGAGACAGAGACAGAGACAGAAAGAGAGAGACACAGAGACAGAGAGAGAGAGAGAGGGGTTCGTTGTGGCGGTGATGCTCTCTGAGACTTTCTTCAGCGCTGTGTATTGTGCGTCAGTCAGCAGGCTGTCAGGACGGAGCGGCGTTTCCCCAGAAACCCTGAGCCTCGCCGCTGGAATGACCAGGAGGAGGAGAGGGAGCGAGGGAGCGACTCTGATACGCTCACCATGCCAGGAGGATTCACAAATACTGAGTAACCTGTCCAGCAGGGTTTGGACCACTCATGAACTGACCTGAGAATGCATAGTAAACTCCAGGTCACTCCAATTCAATTTTCAAGTTGTATCGACGAGGTTGTGAGAACAGCACAGAACATTATCGGGACAGAGTTGCCATCTGTGAGAGATATTTATGCTAAGAGGTGCCGTGATAAGGCCCAGAAAATAGTCCCTGACCCCAGCCACCCAGGCAGCGGCCTCATCACTCAGCTACCATCAGGTTGGTCTCGCTCTCAGATCTTTGATATAATATCAAGGATCTGAGAGCGAGACTAAGCAACGCATCCAGACTCTGTGCAGAGGGGGCGTTGACACTGAGAAAAGTTGACATAGAAAACCATGAATCATGGTTGAGGGGGCGAGGATTTCAAAGGTCCATATTCTGCACTCTCCAGTGTTTTATTTTGTGTCTTTCTGTTCATTCAAAGCTGTGTGTGTGGTGTCATGAACCAAAAAACACTCTCAATCCATTTCTCCACGTTCATTTTCCAGCATCTCTCTGAGCCTTACCAAGAACAGGCCGTTTCTGTCACCGTGTCTTTAAGGCTCATTAATATTAACGACCCCTCCGTTCCGATTGGCTAACCGTTTCCAGAGTGAAACGTGAGACGCCGCGGCCCGGCGGCTACAGGTAGGGAAAACTCTCCGGTAATAAACGATGACAACCGCTCAACCGCTTTGAAAAAAACACTTTGTTAGTCTGTTATTTCTTACAAAAATGATAATGAGCGAACCTTTGTGACGTCACAAAGTTACGGAAGTCCAAACGGCTCGTTTAGAGGCTCGCTGCACTAATATGGATTGTGTGGATTTAGTTTTGATACTTTCACCATGTTTAGATAGACCATCCAACTCCTTTATCACCACAGAGGAGATGGGAGTCCACGCCATGTTTACGTTCCACAACAGCAATAATAAACTTGTTAAAATCCTCCATTTCCACTGTGTTTACTATTTAGTGGTTTTCTTGTCGGTGACTCTGCCGACAATGCATGTAACTGCTGTATATGTTTTATGTTTTATCGTGCTTTTATTTTGTTTCTTATGTGTCTTTGTCCTTTTTTTTTTTAACCCCGTCTCTCATGTGTTTTTTTGCCTGAATGACGTGAGGCTCGTGATCAAGAACTCCAATGTATTTTTTATGTAAATGGAAAATAAACTTGAAACTTGACCTTGACACTTGAGTGTGAATGTGAAAGTCTCCCAGCTGTAAGGAAACAGAATGTGAACTGAATTGGAATGACAGGAAACAGAACTGAATTCCATGAAATTCCACTTTACTTCCACTTAAATTTATCCAGTAAAAATACCAAACATTTGCTGGTTGCAGCTTCACAGATGCGAACATTTGCTGTTTTTCTCTGTTTCATCTCATTATAAAATTAATACTTTGTTGTTTTTTTTTGGCTGCTGGTCAAATCTGAAGAATCACTTTGGGCACTGGGAACTTGTGATGGGAATTTGTCATTATTTTTGCCATTTTATAGACTAAATGATAAATTGCAAAAATAACCGATAATGAAAATAATCATTAGTTGTCGCCCTAATCCTAAACATTTGCAGTACACAAACTATAGATCTTCTGATAATGATTGTACCCACTGTGACAGTACATTACATCTCTGTATACAGAAGCTAGAAATGTGACTTTGTGGTTGTAACGACTACGAAACCTTAATTTTATGTAAAACCTGCAGACAGTCCAGGTCTCTCACTCCTACTGATGCAGGAACAGCAGGAATAATAGGAAATATGTTCACTGCTTTGGTGCTGAAACCCCTTCTCTGGAATGGTTTAGAGAGTTCTCTATGAACCAGTAATCCCTTAAAATACCCTTACATTTACATTAATTCACCCCTTAATTCATGCAAAATCCCCTTAAAATGAGTTAAGGGAGTTCTTAATGGAGGAGAACCCATCAAAACCTCCTTAAACTCCCCTTAATGTTTGACTTAATGTGTCTGTGAACCAACCCATGAATAAATCCCTTATAAACCCACGATACTAACCTTACTTTTTTAAAGCTATGTTATTTTTAATGGATAATTAATGTTTATGAGAAATGAAGGACATTTCAGGGATAAAATGGTAACACTTTACAATAAGGATCACTAAGTTAAGGGTTAACCCTTAACTAACAGTTAACTAATGTGTCTGGTAATCATTTACTAATGGTGTTCATGTTAACTAAGGTATTAATTTATACATTTAATAGTCATCTTTATAAACTATTAAATAATGTATAAATTAATACCTTAGTTAACATGAACACATTAGTAAATTACACATTAGTTAACTGTTAATTAAGGGTTAGTTAATGCTTATTAAGCACCAAAGCAGCGAACATATTTCTTATTATTCCTGCTGTTCCTGCATCAGTAGGAGAGAGAGACCTGGACTGTCTGCAGGTTTCACTTCGTCTTGAAAGCAAACACTGGGACAGAAAAAGCCTCAGACACGTTGCCAAAGCAGCAGCCAAATATTTGGCCTTTTTCTTTTTTTTTTTCATTACGAGTTGCTCTTCTCTCAGCGGGTCGGAGGAGCGTTAACTGTTGAGCTGCTGCTTTCTCTACCTGCAGCGTCTGAAGTGTCCGGTCTGACACTCTGAGGTTAAATCTGTTAAATCTTTAGTGGAGGAAATGCCATGTAGGTTCCTCAGGGCTGGAGAGGGTTGGGATAAAGGATTTGGTAATTTCCCGGTCTTGATACATCTGGAAATTGCACAAAACAGTCTGGAAAAATCCTGTTGTTCTGTCTCAACATGCAAACAACTACAGCTTTCTTCTCACATATTGTGATATTTGTCATCGTGAAGAATAATCTTCATCCATAGAGTTTTTTTTATAGTTATCTTTATAGTTATTGTTGCTCTAGATGTGAATGGGCCTGCACTGAGACGCTCTCCTCCACTGCAGCCTCACTTTGTGATCTAAGCTGATAAGATGATGTGAGGGGTTTAGATAGAAATCTTGTCTAGTGCAGCTTTCAATACATTTCCATATGAGACAGATCTGAAGCCTTATTTCATCTTGGATTATTCCCTGCTGTGCACCGAGCATCTGAAGCTGTAACACTGCAGGTCTCAGACTCTACTGACAGCAGGGGAAGACTCTACTGAGACCTGCAGAGGAAGACTCTCCTGAGACCTGCAGAGGAAGACTCTGCTGAGACCTGCAGAGGGGATCAGAGATCACACAGCGCCATCTGCTGAGCAAAACTCCTCCCTGCAACACTGAAGCTCCAAAACATGGGGAGAAGTGACAGGGGCTTTCTGTCTGGAGCTTCAGCTGAACTGCAGCGCCGCTCAGTGGCCAACAACGGAATGGACTGTAAAATTAAATTAAATTAAATTAAATTAAATTAAATTAAATTAAATTAAATTAAATTAAATTAAATTAAATTAAATTAAAATTTAATTAAATTAATTTAATTAAATTAAATTCAATTCAATTTAAAAAATAAACTAAAATAACATAAAAGAAAAGTAAAATAGAATAAAATAAAATATAAAATAAAATACAGTAAAACATAATGAAAGGAAATGAAATAAAATGAAATTAAAGAAAAAATAAGAAAACTCAATCGATGGGCAAATTTAAATGCATACATTTATTTTTTGCATCTTTATGATCGGTGGTCACTTAGACATGAGATTAACCTTAATCACATTTTTTAGTTTTTTGTTCTACTGGAACAAGTTGGAACCTGGAACAGAAGCAGCTTCACTTCAGCTCCGTCTGTTCTGATCTGGACTCTGCTGTCAGGAAGCTTTTTCTTCAGTAAGAACAGAAAAAAATCTGGTGTATTATTTGTGCAATCTTTCTTTCTTGTTAGTATAGCTTACACATAAATGGTTAATTGTTATTTTTACTGCTGTTATTGCCACTGTTATTACTATTTTATATATTTTATATATTCCTGTTTAACTTGATTTCTAGCCTAATGAATTTTGAATTTTATTTTACTGTTACTGAAAGGTGATTAATGTTTCCACCGAAAGGCTCATGTCATGTCATTTGATTTTGAAGGCTGATAACATTATTTCTGAAACTAAACATGTGTCAAAGCAGCTATTATTCTTCCTTTATATAACAATCAGAGGTGTGTCCAAGTCAACTTCGCTCGAGTCCCAAGTCAGTCTCAAGTCTTGAGGCACAAGTCTCAAGTCTAAATGTAGAACAGCAAGTCAAGTCAGAACAAATCAAGAGTCCAGTATCAATTTAATATCTTAAAGAAAACTAAATATCTAGGACTTTTCAATGCAATATGGTTTTAATAGGATAAAAACTTGGTAAGAGCATCATGAGTTTGATTTCTATAATCAGTTTCAACTTCAATAAATTCAATCATTCCATACAAATTCAGAAAACAGAATTTAAATTCAGTCGTCTGCTGGAACAAATCTCATCACTTTCAATCTAAGTCATTTACACAAACACAAGATCTCAAGTCAAGACTTTAGAAACCTTTTCAAGTCATCAGAGTACAAGTCAGAGTCAAGTCCCAAGTCACCAGAACCCAAGTCAAGTCAAGTCCCAAGTCTTCTCCTCATGCATCAAGTCAAGTCTCAAGTAATTAAAAGTGTGACTCAGATTTCAGCAGGGTTTTCAGAAAACGGAGCGCCAACTATCAGCTGGAGGCTTTAATTCAGTGATCGGCTTCAGACCTGTGGATCCTGGGCTGCAGATATCTGAGTCAGACTGTGGTTTACTTACAGCTGATGCTACATAATGATGCCCGCTAATTCTGCAGATAAATCCCGAGCGGCTGGAAAAAGGCTAATGATGAGTTGAGCGAAGAAGATTTACCAGAAAATGTCGGCGGGAGACACTGGAGTAACGATTCAAATTAAATGGAAGGGTGGATTATTGATTTAGGGAGACAAACATGATCTACTGGTGACTTTTCATTGATTTCAGCCTCAGCTGTACGGAGGCTCTGCATGTCGTCAATCCATCAATGAAAAATCAATTTCCCAACTGTGTGCAGCAGAAAGACACCAGCAGATTATTTACCTCTCTTCCATTAAAACTCATTTAATATTTCTGTCATCACTGGAAGAAGAGACCTTCCTCTTGTTGCCATGGCAATTTTTTAATCACACAAATCCAAGTAGGTTCTTGATTGAATTGTATTACATACATTTTGACACCTTCGCTGTGATTTTTCCCCACAAAACTCCCACAATCTTATACTAATATGCAAATGAGTTTTGATGACGTATTCTATGACATTACAACATTTTCAGCTAAAGGTCGGCTAACAGTTAAAGGAGGGGTATCTTTTGCTTTTTCAGCAATTTTATATAATTACCTGGTGTCTATAAAATACATCTGTTAAGTTTTTTTCAGTAAAAATTGTTTAGTTATAGCTTTAGCTATTCACTTCCCAGTGTTTGTTTCACACCTCTGATTGGCTGGCCATTCTAGAAGGCCCGCCCCCCCTCTTAGCACTGATTGGTTGATTTCAGACAGTCCAGCGTCTACATAGAAACTGGAGCAAAATCTGACTGGCTTGTACAAGGGGGCGTGTTTTATGGTTGGTGACTGTGGGGAAACCGCACAGTAACATGATTCCATTTTTTTACTGTGATTACTTCACACCGCCAAGAACCAAAATCACCATAAATACTAAGAATTGCCACATCCTAGGATACCCCCCCCCCCCCTTTAAGTTTAGTCAACTAAAACAACTTGGTTAAAGGATAACTTCGGTATTCTTCAACCCTATTTTCCCATCTTTTTGTGTCTAAGTGACTAAAGGGGACAACAATTTTTGAAATTGGTCCAGTATTGAGCGAGATCGCTTCAGCCGGCAGCCGTGAAACAGGCTGCAAGGTAATCCGACGGGCAAATGAGGACCGTCAATGTACGTCCACTAAAAGAGTTTGTTATGTTTCTGCCACTGACAGGCTCAGACTGTTATTATAAGTGTCTGACAACATTATGGAAAGACCCTACAGAGAAATAAAACGTGTTTCTTTACCTTTCGCTTGATCTTGATATTGTGTGTAACCAAGTCAATCTCCTATTATATCTTTATATAATGATATGTTTATTTATTATACTTATTTATTTAGACAATCTGTATGACTTCCACCTACTCGGCCCATTACTGTCCTCTCCAACAACACAACACACACACAACACACAACACCCTGCCTGTCGCTGAGCTGCTGCACTGAGACTCTGCTGCCTGGCTACAGTCGTGTCTCCTTCAGGGAACCGTTTCATGCTGGGAAAACGCAATTTTCACACTTTATGTGCCACCGACACCTACTTTGGTGTTAACAAGTCGTGTTAATTTCATGTATTTGTGTGAGATCAAGCTGCTACAACACTTCTCCACTCACCAGTCTGTGTGCTGATCATCGATGACCAGCAGGATCTTGGGTTTGCGTACGACGGGTTTGGACGGCTGCGTGGTTCCCGCTGAAGCTCCGTCTGCCGCCGCCGCCGCCGCCGCCGCCGCCGCCTTGGCCTGTGCGGCGGCGGCGACGCTCTGGGCCATCTGAGCGCTCTTCACCACGCTGGAGAAGGAGCTGAGGAAGCTCCCCGGGGCCGAGGGGGGAGCGGAGGCCGGGGCGGGGCCGGGGCCGGGGGCGGGGGCGGAGGCCGGCGCCGAGGCCTGGCTCTGTCCCGGCAGGCTCGGGGGCTGCCGCCGCTCCGTGGCCGGCGAGGCGGGGGAGGAGGTGGACGAGCCGGGGGGCGTCGGCCTCTGCAGATCCATCATGTAGCCGTTGGGGAGGTTGGCCACGAAGCTGCTGTCTGACAGGCGCCGGCGAAGGTAGTTCATGGTTTGGGGCTGGTGGGTCGGTCAGGCCAGAGGAGACGAGGGGGAAAAGATCCTGAAGTCCTGCACAGAAACACAGACAGAGGAGGGGAGTGAGGCTCCGGTCACACTGCAGGACTTCATGATCAGTTCTGAACTCCTGCTCATACAGTATCTGAGTTTTTTGGATGACTGTTCATATCTATTCTAGGATGTAACCCATATCCAGAGGTGGAAGAAGTACTCAGATCTTTTACTTAAGTAAAAGTACAAAAGTATTAGCATCAAAATGTACTTAAAGCAACAAAAGTAAAAGTACTCATTATGCAGAATGGCCCATTTCAGAATAATACAGTATATATTATATTATTGAATTATAATTATTGATGCATTAATGTGTAAGCATCACTTTAATGTTGCAGCTGGAAAAGGTGGGGCTGATTTCCACTACTTTATATACTGCTGGGTAGCTTACAGTAATCTATAATAATACATCACAATTTATTAGTTGATCATATTTTGTATTAATAATCTGAATCTGCAAAGTAACTAGTAACTTAAGTTATCAAATAAAGGTAGTGGAGTAAAAAGTACAATATTTCCCTCTGAAATGTAGTGAAGTGGAAGTATAAAGTAGCATAAAGTACCTCAAAATTGTACTTAAGTACAGTATTCGAGTAAATGTACTTAGTTACTTTCCACCTCTGCACACATCCAATACCAACATGAACTGACAGTGATGCTGAAAACACACGTGGGCTGAGCGACAATAACACAACACATCACATCCGATTTGTTTCAACACATTTCAGTTACAGTATGAACTTTTGAGTTTTGACTGAATTGAGGCTTCGCCCCAAATACCAATCAAGTCGTCTATTTGCGTCTCGTCGGCCTCCACGCCAACGCTGCTTTGACAAGCTGCCAAGGTGCCGCAATTATGATAATTGTCTCAGGTGAATGAGACTCGCTTGTTGTCATGGCAACGCTGAGAAATACAGGTTTGAGCGCTCAGATACAAGCCGCATGTAGGTCGCACGCCTGATTTTATAGCGTGAAAAAATGCATCGTTTTTGCTGTTCACACCGATTAGAAAACATCAGATCTGAGTCACATGGGAGGGAAGAAAAATCTGAATCGGGAAACTTTCAGCTGCGGTGTGAACGGAGCCCAAGATGCCAAACAAATATCTTATGTGTCATCTGGAAAATGGAGCACTAAGGTAGTTTCATAACAGCAATGAATCTTCTAAATCTGATTTGCATAAGCATCGTAAAACCATCCGGGCAGCGCTGGGTGGAATCCGATGGAAAAAATAAATATAATTCAGTGACACAGCAGCGGCGATGCAAATTTAGAGCACCGACTCACAGCTCATTTCATTACGGAGCAGAAACAGTCTGCCGGGAGAAAGCAAACAGCTCTGTGACACATGGAGCCCAGTGTGGCGGAGCAGACACATTCAAACAGATTAGCCGAGGGGCTGAGCGAGGAGAAGGAGCCTTCAACCTGATTTAAATCAGGCCGCTCGCTTAGGAAATGGAGTTGGACTGAGACAGAAGCGCTTTTTCGCCGAGGTGTTGCGTCCCAGGCGGGCGGCAGTGTTTTGGTAGTTAAAGGCGGAGGAGGGTGTAATGGGGAAGAGACACGGGGGGGGGGGGGGGCAGATCTCCATGTGGACCATCAGGAAGACTTCATGCACAACCAAAGCTGCAGCATCCGACCTGCTGAAGGCAAAACACTGAGTACAGATCCAGGGTCAGTCTGAGGCTGAGCCTGACCTCTGACCTCCCTGAGCGGCATAATGTTATTATTAAAAAAAAAAAGAAAAAAAAGCTCTTTATCAAGATAAACTGTAAGTTTGTAGCAGTTCTTTTCAGTGTATTGTTCATTTGAAACCTATCATTTCAAATATGTTATTTGAAAGAATATAGTAGTACTTTATAATGTGGTAATTTATTTATTTATTTATTTTTTGCTCTTATATGTATCACCGGAAGATGTATGTTTTGTAAAATGGTGGTGTCCTGTAATCCCATGTGGGATGGGCCAGATGTTTGGCATGACACAGAAATAAAAATAAACTAACTAACAAACTAACTAACTAACTAACTAACTAACTGTTACCTCCGCCAAGGAGTTAATGTTCTCGGTGCTGTTTGTTTGTTTGTTTGTTTGTTTGTTTGTCTGTTAGCAGGATTACGGAAAAACTGCTGGCCCGATTTTCATGAAACTTGGTGGAAGGCTGTATCATGGGCCAAGGAAGAACCCATTCAATTTTGGAGCGGATCCGGATCCGACTCACAAACAAGCAATAACAGCACGAACCTTGGCGGAGGTCTGCGCTCTCCGAGTGCCCTTCTAGTTACTACTGGAATTATTACTGTAATAATAATATTAGTAGTAGTAGTAATAGTATTTATGAATATATTACAGTAAATAATATTGTAATAATATTGTTATAATTTGTATTAATTATGTTAATATGTCATATTTTGCAATAATTACAATACATTTTATTATGCTATTATTGATAGTTGTTGTATTGTTGTTGTTGTAGTATAGTAGTAATAGTAGTATTTTATTTTTCTATTATTTTATTATTCTAGTAAGTGTAACCAGAGAGAATGAGGCTGGTGGAAGTCAGAATCAGGCTGATCTGAGCTTCTGTTATGACTCTCTGAATAAGCTTCATGAATACCAGCGGGCCGGCTGGAGAGAGAAACCGGTTTAGCGAGTCCGGGTCAGGCTCCCATCCAGCTGACCGACAGGATGGGACAGCAGCTTCTGCCTCTGACTGCATTGATTTTTTTTTCTTTTTGCAATCCTCATCTGAATCCCAAGGGGGAAATTCTCTTTTCTCCTGCCCTCACCCTCCACAGGGAGGTCAGAGGTCAGAGGTCAGCTGCAGAACAGCAGCCCTGCATGGAGCTGGTAGGGATTCAGTGTTTTGCTCAAAGGCACGTCAGCAGGGCGGATGCTTGCTGTCACAGGGGATCAAACCCAGGAGGTGTAATGTGAGCTCCACAGCGGCCATATTGGAGGTCCACAGCGCTTGGCGACAGCTGACCGTGTTTCTAAACTTACAACTCAGTCTCATGGAATTGACATAACTTAACTTCTGTGCTGTTATTGATTGGGAACTGATCAATTCATCACCAATACATTTGTCAGATCCTGTGTTTAGATAATGTCAGCTTGTAAACTAGCCAAACATATTATCTGTTAAGCAAACCATCAATTGATGTCTTGTACACACCACAGTGGCTGCCTGTTAACAGTGTGATGATATGAAGATATTTTAATATCGTGACACATTTCTTCTGTCTAAATTGATGATGACAAGCAAATTTTACTTAAAAACTCGAATAAAATGAGGTATGGTAGGAATATTATTTGAATATTTCTGGATATATATTGATATCGAGAAAAATCCTTATGATTATCGTGATATTGATTTCAACCATATTGCCCAGCTCTACGTCTGTGTTTCTAAACTTTCAACTTGGCCTTCTCAACAGAATAAACATGGCTGTGCTGCTTTTGAATGATCATTACATCATTTCAATTTTGTGTTTAGACTATGCTATCTTAAATGCTAACTGGCTAACCATCACTGTCTTGTTGTTAACAGATCTGATTAGCACACTAGCTAACATAGCTAGTAGCAGCTAGCGTTAGCATGTTGACATTAACATCAGTGTGTTTGCTGGCTAGTTAGCTAGCTAACAGTTTGTTCAGGTTAACTGAGCTGACTCTTCTCAAGCTCCAACTCTTCATGTTTTGGAGTAGAGACTAGGGCTAAAGACAAGACAGTTTACTGTGTCACAGTAACCTACATTTGGAAACAAATCCACCTTATCACACTATTCACTTTTACTGAGAACGTTACTGAATGGATCTACAGCCACACCACAACAAGCTGACTCAGCTGCTCTCTGTGTTTTCAGCCTGGTTGTTAGAGATTTAGACTTTATTTTCTCACAGCTCAGTTTTGGACCTCCATGATGGAGCCAGACGGGCTGCTGGGAGATTTGTGATGCAACTGCAAAGCCGCTAAGGAAACACAGTGTATCATCATGAGCTGAGGACTGTGAGAGAGTGTGTCACACTGTGGGGAATCAAAGCAGCAGGATCCATTCTTCATCTCATAAAAGGGAAGCAGCACAGACACACAGGAGGACCTGAACTCGGATCTTGGCAAATGAATAATCACACTACATGCACACCAGTGTTTGCCATTGTCAAAATGTAAATTTATACATACAGCACCACACTTTATAGAGGAAACCGCAAGATCTTAATACTGTATGTCAATTACAGAGCAGAGGGATTAAAATGCCAAAAAACAGACAGAATAAAGAAAAGCAGAATGAACAGCAACACAATCACGGTCTCTGATTGCCAGCTAAGCCGTCTTTGTAACGCCTTGATCCCACTGGACCCAGATAAGGAGCCGGTCGGGGACCATCTGCACTAAAGACGTAGAAAATCACTATCTTTACACCGCTGGCACATTCTCCACTTTCTCTCCGTCCTATAAGCTGCTTTCCGTCTCTGCCCCCCCCCCCCTCTCTGCCCATCTGAAGCTATTAAACCCTTAAAAGCCGGCCTCTTGTTCCTCTTTTCAAGACAGCAAAGACAGTTTGAACACACCCACGCTGGAAGAGAGCCACATAAACCCTGGCCTCTGTCACTGCCGACCTGACGAGAGAGAGAGAGAGACAGAGAGAGAGAGAGAGAGAGAGATAATACAGATAGAGAGATGAGTGCCTGAATGAAGTCAAAGCAGGAAACAGCCCACACACACAGACGGAAATATTCCACCGCACACTGGAAGGCTTCAGACCCTCCTCATATTTAAATGTATTTAAAGCTGCATTAGACAAGATTAGGGTTGCAAAGGGGTGGAAAATTTCCGGTAAATTTCCGGAAAGTTTCCGGTAAATTTCCATGGGAAGTTAAGCTGGGGAATTTTGGAAATATTCCAAATTGGAAACTTTCCATGGGAATTATGGGAATTTATGGGAATTTATGGGAATTAATGGGAATTAATGGGAATTAACTGGGAATTGAGGGTAATTTAATGGAAAGGTATCATATCCAAGCATAAATATTTGTTTTGTTATAAGCAGACATCCATCCAAAATAATACAATTAAAACAGATTTATTTGTAAGTAGAACTTTATCAAGTGTTAAATATTTTATTGAACAATCAATTCTTTCATTGAAGAACAAAAACATGAATGTGCAGTAAGCAGTGTGCTATGTGGATGTGATTGAGGAATAGCATAGATATTCAACTGTACTTGCATATCTGGTTGTTTTAGTCAGGATTATGCTAAAATATATTTTCCCCAACTATATTTAAGTTCCCTATTAAGAGCATACCTTCAATTTAGTAAATTCCTGGTTTATTCCCGTTTATTCCCATAAATTCCCGTTAATTCCCATAAATTCCCGTTAATTCCCATAAATTCCCGTTAATTCCCATGGAAAGTTTCCAACTTTGAAAATTCCCGGAATTTTGCAACACTAGACAAGATATTTATCTGAAAGTACGTCCGTCTTATCGGCCTCGGTCTCAAAGTGGGGCTGCAGCAGAGCAGAGCGTCCCGTCTCCTCTAATTGAGACGTCGTCATAGATTCGTCTGTCCAAATTAAATTCTGGTGTTGTATGCTTTCTGCTCCGCCCACCAAGTGATAAATCGAAATCCAAAGTGTCTCCTAAACAGCAGCGAGTGCGTTCTGGACTCAATCTGGACTCACCGACGTTAGATCTTTTCCTCTCTCAAACTGTAGCTATTGAGCATCATTAGGAACAGAGAGAGCACGAGTTCAAATTAGTGTTACATCATTCTGGTGACTTTGCGACAGTCTGACAGCAAACCGCAAGCTATCTAATTAGTTTTAGCTAGCTAACCTCAAGTAACAAAGGGGAAAACGTTGAAAAATAAACATGAAAGAGGAAGAGGAGTCCGTTCTGAACCGGAGAATGTGGTTCCATAAGCTCCATATTCTCCACTGTCCAGAGTTTTATTTAGTGTCTTTCTGTCCATTCAAAGCTGTGTGTGTGGTGTCATGAACCAAAAACACTCTCAATCCATTTCTCCACGTTCATTTTCCAGCATCTCTCTGAGCCTTACCAAGAACAGGCCGTTTCTGTCGCCGTGTCTTTAAGGCTCATTAATATTAACGACCCCTCTGTTCCAATTGAGACGCCGCGGCCCGGCGGCTACAGGTAGGGAAAACTCTCCGGTAATAAACAACGACAACCGCTCAACCGCTTTGAAAAAAACACTTTGTTAGTCTATTATTTCTTACAAAAATGATAATGAGCGAACCTTTGTGACGTCACAAAGTTACGGAAGTCCAAACGGCTCGTTTAGAGGCTCGCTGCACTAATATGGATTGTGTGGATTTAGTTTTGATACTTTCACCATGTTTAGATAGACCATCCAACTCCTTTATCACCACAGAGGAGAGGGGAGTCCTGCTTTACACCATGTGGAACTTTTATGTTCTTCTTCAGTATCACTCTTGAGTTCTATGTTCTATGAATGAATGAATGAGTGAATGATTGAGTGAAGGAATGACTGAATAACTGAATGAATGAATGACTGAATGAGTGAATGAATGACTGAATAACTGAATGAATGAATGAATGACTGAATGAATAACTGAATGAATGAATGAATGAATGAATGAGTGAATGAGTGAATGAATGACTGAATAACTGAATGAATGAATGACTGAATGAATGAGTAAATGAATGAGTGAATGAATGACTGAATAACTGAATGAATGAATGAATGAATGAATGAGTGAATGACTGAATAACTGAATGAATGAATGGATGAATGAGTGAATGAATGACTGAATAACTGAATGGATGAATGAATGAATGAGTGAATGGATGACTGAATAATTGAATGAATGAGCGAATGAATGACTGAATAACTGAATGGATGAGTGAATGAATGACTGAATAACTGAATGGATGAATGGATGAATGGATGAGTGAATGAATGAGTGAATGAATGACTGAATGAATGAATGAATGAATGAATGAATGAATACAGTCACAGTATTTGTTTCAGTGATCTCTCCCTAACATCAGAACTGAGGCAAAAAGACAAAATTAGACCAAAGTGTCTTCAAGTCTTCTGCTCCTCATGGAACCGACTGAAATAAAAACTTCCAGCTGAAAGATCTTCTCTCCTGTGGAGTTTAAACAGTTAACGGAGGATGTAACGATAACGGCAGACTGTCTTAGTTCTGTTTTGTCAACATTTAACTCAGTTTGGCCTGTGAGCCTGCTGGTTTGATACAGGCTGTTTCCTACTGAAGCTGTTATACAGAACATTTAACTTTCTCTTCTTTGTGACTTTGACTGTACTTTGCTTTTGTACAACTTTGAAAGTTGTTTGTCTGCAGGGGAATACTTTTCCTCTGCAGTCCCTGGTTAGAAATCGTAAATGGCTTCCTAAAATTCAAAACAAACATTAAAAACACAACCAGAGGAAAACACTAAGGCAGATATATGTGACCGCATGTAGCCGAGCGGCATGATTATGACTAAAATGATCAGGACAATTATTATTTATTATCAGTCTTGCTGATTTGAGGAACAAAATTATTTTAATTGCATTTTATTTTAATCTCATATGAAGATATGGACTATTTTCTGCTACAGTGGACAATCTGGGTGAAATAAAGTATATTAGCGATATCAATATTGCTAATATGCTGACATTTTATGATTATTAACTGTGGGAACTAAAATCACTAGGATAATACATGGTTAATTGTGCAGCCCTACATGAGTATCAGTGACAGGATAACACTTCAACAGATATTAAAACACCATAATTCACATTATAATAGGAGATTATCACTTTGTCACAAAATGACACCCTGATGTTTTGCCACTGCTTCTGAAGGCAGGACATTTGTAAAGAATAGGCTTACATATAAGCTACAATACATATTACATGCATCTAAAACTTACATTTTAGTGGCAAATAAAAAGCTGGGTAAACTCAATGTAAGGAAAACCACTAATAAAAACAAAAATCAATTCTACTTTGAGAAAAGCATTAATTTGTGCTTTTTTTCCCCTTAAAAGACCCGATCCTCATTACTTCCATTAGTTTCATAATACCTCTTAACACCATTTACTATGATGATACTATGATATGATACTGATACTATGACAAAATCAATTAATTTCAATATCAATATATACTGTAACAATATATGCTTAAAAATACAAAATCACATGTTAAATAATCAAAGTGGTGTTCATTACATTGAACTACATGTTAATATAAAGTATGATAAAACTAAAATTCTCGTTTTTTCAATAAAATAAAACTATATATATATATATATGTATATGTATATATATATATTTATCATTAATTTAGACAGCAGAAGTGTGCATCAGGATAACTCAATATCATTATTTCAACCCAATATGATTCTATTGAAAGACAATAAATTATATAATACTAATATTAAATTATTGCCCTGCCATATTATAAAGATTAATGTCAGTCTGAAAAGGTGGTGAACTGACTTTAGATCTGTTTAGCCTCCACTAGCTTCCTGCTTACTGCAGTGCAGGCTCTTGGGAAAACACTCAACACACACACACACACACACACACACACACACACACACACACACACACTGTCCGATAGTAGTGAATCATAATGAGCTTAATAGGAGCGTTGGAGGACTGAGCGGTCTATGTCGCCACAAGCAGCCGAACACGCTCTTTATTATTCATGACAGAGGAAGCTGGAGGTTCAGAGTCACCAGCCGCTCTGCAGAGAGAGAGAGAGAGGGACGGAAAGAGCTGGGAAGGAGAGAGGAGACGCCGGGATGGGAGACGGCTTTTAACCTGCCCTGCGGCATTCTGGGAGATTAAAAATAAACCTGTGGGAGTCGCTGCCTGAGTTTCATAATATCTGTTACTCACAGTCCACAACACTCCTGATGCTGTCTGGCAGGCTGGAGCTTTCTCACAGGCAGAAATAATCTCATTGGTTGAGTTAAATTTAAATGGGTGGAGCTGAAAAGAACAAATTAGAGTGCAAATTAGCTAATTAGCACTCTTAAATGGCAAAGAAAGAACTCAAAATGTAAATAAAAATATAAATGCTAATTACTTCTTGATGTTGTCAGCAGCTAGCTAACTAGCTTACCTAGCTAGCTACAGGCTTGTATGGCTAGTTTGAACTTGAAGGTCAGCTAGCTAACAGAGCGCTAGGCTTCATAATATTAGCTTCCTCCTCTCTTACCTCTTGTCTTTTTCACTGAGCTTCAGTCTAATGTTACTTAACCAGAAAAACTGTGGTTCTTTGGCTCCGCCCACTGAGGTTTAACTCAACCAATCAGATTATTTCTGCCTCTGAGAAATATTTGTAGAACTAAAACTACAATCTGCTACTGGCTAGTTTATTGTCATTATTTTACCTGCATTGTTGACTGACTGTGATCATATTTTTATTAGAAAATATACAAACCTACATGATTTGTTATGATGGACATTTTTTTTGCAGTGTATTGTTTCTGTATAGTCCATCCTATTGATTATCATTATCATTATCTTGCACTACTCATGTCTGCATATCTCTTTATACATAACGCCTTTAACCTCACGAGCCACAGCGTGTCCAAACGTCCCATGATGTCATACTTATTTCCATCCTGCTCAGTATTGGTATCTCATGTTGTTCCTTTGCACAGCTGGACTCACAGCTGCAACACACTGCATGAACGCACAGACTGACACAATGCTTTTTCTTATATATACACACACGTATAAATAAAGAGTTATATGTGTAGTCTGCTGTGTATTGCATGTCATGCACTGTTCCCTGCTCCTGTTATCCACTGTTATCTACTCCTGCAGCCTCCTGTTGTTCTGTCCTGTTCCTGTCTGCTGTACTTGGGAAACGAAGCGACTGAGACTCTGACATCAGTAACAGTGAATAATTAGTGTGAAGCAACAGCTGAGGTGCCGCCGCTCCTCAGCAGCTCCACTCAAAGCGCTGTGAGTCATCGCCGTGCGTCTCGCGCTCTGCCACGTTCTTCATGTTGCTGCTAACAGCTACTGAATATCTGCCACAGAGCCTTCCTCTAACACAAGTGGTTCTCAACGTAGGGTCCGGGGACCACCAGGGGTCCTTGAGGGGGTTCCACGGGGTCCTCAGCAAATTGATGAATTGTTAAACTTCAGCATTATTTCATTTACAAGAAGTTAACACAGTTAGAGAATGTAGAAGAATGACTATTTTGATCATAGTTTCTCTGTTATCTCTCTACCTACAATACAGATAGTCATGGAATTCTGAACAAAATCATATCTGACAATAAAAATATTTTCAGATTTGGGTTCAAGAGACAAACTCTCATCAAATGTGGGTCCGTGGCCCTAATGTGGACTAAATTAGGGGTCCTTGATATGAAAAAGGTTAAGAATCACTGCTCTAACACACTGTCACCAGATAGTCCAACCATTAATACACTCGTTATCAGCCCAAGTCTTCAATTAATTAATCAATTATGGATCCACATCGACTGTCACTGTAGCCTAAACAACCATAATGTTACCTGGCATAAAGTGATATACAGCTTGAGTGCAGATTACTGTAATATCTGTTGCATTCAATCATATGATCTGTACTAGGATTCAACCGATACAGGTTTTTGAAGGCTTTTTTTTAAGGTTTTTTTGTACTGAAACAACTGATAGTTTGTGCTGGTATTCAATATCTGAAAATAAAATATTTCTGGGACGACTTCATGTCTGAATCTGCTTCTCAAACTAAAACTAAAATCAAAATGTGCTCAGCAGGTCCGTGATGAACAGGACAAAATGTTCTTAGATGGATTTGATTCTGACGATTTAGTTTTTAACAAATTGACAACTCTTTCAGACTGAATACTGTATATTTTCAATGATGAAACTCAGGTATTGACAAAATGCCATTTTCAAAAACGGCATAAGTCCCTTTTGGAAAATAAATACCTGAAGCTAGGATTTGACCAGTATAGGTTTCACTGATGATGATATTTCTGTACTGAACCTGCTGATAGCTGTTATTTTGTGCTGATATTCACTGTCTTTAATTTTATCCATTCTCATGCCAAAAAAACAAAACAGTATTCAGTGTTTCTCCTCAGAGTTTTCTTCTCATCAGGGTGGAAAAGCCTCTGAAACATTCAGAGCATCATGGGACACTAAAACTCTCCAAAAAACATGACTGAACAACTAAACAAATAAATAAAATATGCAAAGAAAATCAAATGTTGTTAAATTTCCAGCCTGTTTTTCTGTATCTGTGGTCAGATCTGAGGTGGACGACACTGACTGGACGATATCTGATATTTAATAAAAGGTCAATATGAGCCTCCAGGAGGAATAACAAAGTCATCCTTGAACCGCTGCAGACGCCACATTAGCATCCTGCCATCACAGCCACACACACACACACACACACACACACACACACACACACACACACACACACACACACACACACACGCAGCATGCAGAGAGCTGTGGAGGCGGTGGAGCAGCAGGTACAGACCGACCTTCACTCTGCCTTTACTGACATGTTGGACCGTTACAGAGAAAACATGACGAGGTTCATTCAAAACAAAACGCCTCCAGACGTCTTAGTTCTACAAACATTCCTCAGAGTGCAAGATAATGATAATGATAATCAATAGGATGGACTATACAGAAACAATACACTGCAAAAAAAAAAGTCCATCATAACAAATCATGTAGGTTTGTATATTTTCTAATAAAAATATGATCACAGTCAGTCAACAATGCAGGTAAAATAATGACAATAAAGTAGCCAGTAGCAGAGTGTAGTTTTAGTTCTACAAATATTTCTCAGAGGCAGAAATAATCTGATTGGTTGAGTTAAACCTCAGTGGGCGGAGCCAAAGAACCACAGTTTTTCTGGCTAAGTAACATTAGACTGAAGCTCAGTGAAAAAGACAAGAGGTAAGAGAGGAGGAAGCTAATATTATGAAGCCTAGCACTCTGCTGCTAACTGAAAAAATACAATCTATCATACTAAGTTATCTAGGTTAGCTAGTTAGCTAGCTGACCTTCAAGTTCAAACTAGCCATACTAGCCTATAGCTAGCTAGGTAAGCTAGTTAGCTAGCTGCTGACCTTCAACATCAGGAAGGAATGAAAAAAGTCATTAGCATTTTTATTTATATTTTTATTAGTTACTTCTTTGCCATTCAAGTTCGCCAATTAGCTGATTTGCCTTCTGAAAAACCGCAGTTCTTTGGCTCCGCCCACTGAGGTTTAACACCAATGAGATTGTTTCTGCCTCAGAGAAATGTTTGTAGAACTAAAAAAAAAAAACTCCAATCATCCATTTGTGTCTTGTTCAGTAATGTTTGTTTGTAGTAATTCTCCATCTAAAGGCAGTAATGTCTCCCAGAGTTTCTCTCCCACTGAACAGCTGTGATGTCACTCTGCCTTAAAGAGCTGCTGAGTCTCATCAGTCTGGTTTCAGTGGAGAGTTTTAGTGTCCCATGATGCTCTGAAGTGTTCAGAGGCTTTTCACCCTGAGGAGAAGAAAACTCTGAGGGGAAACACTGAAAACTTGTTTTTGCCATGAAAACGGTCAAATTTAAAGACACTGAATATCAGCACAAAATGTCTGCTATCGGCACTCAAATACAAAAATATTGGCGTCGGCCTTCAGAAGCCCATACTGGTCTAACTATCTGGCGTATCATTTATCCCATTCATATTCACTTTTGGCTGCGACTAGCTGGTTGTGGATGAATCATTTTAATTTTAACAGCAGCAGTTGGGAGTCGGCTCAGTTCAGCTGCTCATTGATTCACACAGAGAAGAAGAAGAAGAAGCTTCATTCAGACCAAACCGGCCTCCGCTCCCCTACAGTCATCAATATCTATCACAATTAGGGCTGGGTATCGTTTAAAAAATTACGATACCAGTACCAATACCAGTATCCTTAAAGTGATACCGATACCAATAGAGTACTTCATTCGATACCTTTTTTTTAACGTTTTGGTGGCATCTCGGCACGCTGAACTCGACTTCACCTCCACAGACTGTATGGGCTGTAGCTGCTGCGGCAGTCGGCCAATCACACGTCGCGTTAAATAGAAGAACGCTTGCGGTGATTGGCTGCGAGCAAAACAAGACAAATAGTCATTTTTTCCTAGATCTGTGTACAAAAAATATCGAATGCAGGTATCGTTTGACTGGAGAAGTTTCGATACTACTTGGTACTGGATTATTTCAGTCAATACCTTAAAGGTATCGAGTACCGATACCCAGCCCTAATCACAACACGGCTCACGTATGCAAAATCAATCAAATTAATGTTCATCCCATTGAACCGAATGGTAATGTTTGGTGTGATGTCAAACAAAACTGAGATTTTCAACTAATATTCCTACCAAACCTCATTTTGTCTGAGATTTTAAATCAAATTTGCTTGTTCTCATTTTATACAGCAGAATTGTATGTCATGACATCCCCAAAATCACCATTTCATCACCATACGATTCACTGAAAGACGATGATATTGAATTATCGCCCAGCTCTACCTCTTCATCAGTCCCCTCCCTTCACTTCAAAGAGTCAAAAACAGGATGTTACACTCCCGATTTTTGTTTTTTCTCCATTTTGATTGGAGTCTCGGTGTTGAGCAGAAATGAAAGGTCAGCGTTGTTGTGTTCGCTCGACACGAAGCCGTTTATCATTTCACCAGAATAAAAAAAACCCATAAACATAATAGAGTGTTTACAGCGAGCCTTTCATGCTGAGGAGCATCTGTTCGGAGACAAAGCAGATAACTGGTTATGGAGGAACGCTTCTGCCTGCCTCCTGATTGCCTGATTAATATTTCATGGTGTTTATTTGGCAGCGTGGCGTCATTATTATCAGTATCCAGATAACAGGAGCCGAGCCGCCGGGCTGTGGAGGTGAAAACAGGCTCGAACCGGCCGGGAAGAGACCGGAAGAAGTTCCAGCCGGGATCAAAGTGACCTCATCACGCTTTTGCAAAATGACAAAGTATATTTGCAGTAAAGCCCGGCGTATCAATTAGTGCTGAAACCATTAGTCGATTAATGGATTAGTCAATCCACAGAAGATTAATCGATTATATTTTTGATAATCAGTTCATTGTTTTAGTCATTTATCAGTAAAAACTAAGGCTGGGTATTGGCAAGGACCTCATGATACGATACGTATCACGACACATGGGTCACGATATGATTGTATCACGACACATTGCAATACTCTACATAATTTACTGAAAATGTAAAAATAGAGCTGAAAATACAACTTGCTGTGTACCACCTGGGTAGTCTAATATGTACATCACATTATATTGATAACTCAGTAGACAAATTGAGTCAAAACTATTTAATTCAAAGGGATTTGAGGTTAATTTAAGGACATTTGAAATCTGTTTAAAACATGAATATATTTTTTTTTAATGTATCGATAAGAGGGGCTGGAAAATCAATACAGTATCATGGAAAAAAATATTGCAATACTCAGCTGTATCGATTTTTTTTTGCACAGCCCTGGTAAACACACCAAACATTTGCTGGTTGCAGCTTCACAAACACTAAGATTTGCTGCTTTTCTCTGTTTCATCTCATTATAAGATGAATCCTTTGTGTTTTTTGGCTGCTCGTCAGACTGAGGGAGAAATTTTAAGAATCACTTTGGACTCTGGTGACTGTGATGGACATTTGTCATTATTACTGACATGTTATAGACTAAATGATTAATAAAAATGATCACTGAAAATTATCGTTAGTTGCAGCCCTAATTTCAGCTGATGGATTTTCCAACCTGAACTGCTCTTGACACTTGCACTTAATTGCCACATCCCAAATGAAAAAGGCCGATAGTGATCTTATACAAACCTGTAAGTCCCTCCAGCAGTACCACAGTGACTCCACAGCAGAGGAAAACACCATTAACCACCACTATAAACTCACTATCGACTACAGCCAGTCTGAAGCCCCAGCAGGAAGATTACAGAGATGTGATCGACTATTACACTCCAACAGGCAGCGCTGCACCTTGTGATGGGCCTCAGTAGTCATTTTAATATTAATAACATGCCCATTTTCATCCAGTATAGGCGATAACAGCTTCTTTCTGGGCTGTAGTGGTAAATAAACAGCTGGGGAACCCATAACCATCATCATAAGGCGAATAATAACCGATATAAACACAGAAAAGCATGAATTTATGTTGTGATTTTCTCTCTGCATCAGTTTGATACTCTGTGTTAGGATGCATGCAGTGGCTTCATGATATAAAGATTCATATCAGCCTTAAAAGAGAGGGGAGCTGTATTCTGGAGGTTGAAAAAGGGGGATAAACTGATCACAGACCTGTAACGGAACCCCCCTCGCCCCCGCCCCACCCCCCTACCCCCACTGAAATGAATGGCAGCCTGCAGCAGAGCCATGGCTGAGGGAATCCCATACTGTACATCACCACACCATCCAGTCAGGCAAATATAAAAAAAAAAACAGCCCCGTACAGCAGAGGCAGTCTGCAGCAGCAGGTCACGAGCAAAACGCTGCGCTTTTTTGCAATAAAAAAAAAAACCCTTTGATCTGCAGGAAAAAAAAAACACAACCTGGAACGTTGTGATTCATTGTTTGAGCAGCTGATCGCCCCGAAACCAAATACACCGCGACACGAAACACACACGCGCGCGCATAAATGCTGTTTGGATACAAAATTACCGTGGGAATATTTGCGCAAATTACGCACGATTTACCTGAGCAGCTGTCAGTGTCAGATGGCGCTTCCTCTTCTTCTTCTTCTGCTTCTTCTTCTTCTGCGCCTTCTTCTTCTTCTTCTTCTTCTTCTGCGCTCCGGTCCACGGTCCTCCTCAGCCTCCCAGTCAAGTCTCAAGTCTCTCTCTCTCTCTCTCTCTCTCTCTCTCTCTCTCTCTCTCTCTCTCTCGCTCTCTCTCTCTCTCTCCAGCCCACAATGCATGCCGGGAACGTGAGGGGTGTAATCTAATGCATTCATTACCGCAGTCAGCGCAGGAAGCTGATTGGAGAGAATCAGCGAAGAAACCGATACGGGATGAGATGTGAAGGATTCATCTCTCTCTCTCTCTCTCTCTCTCTCTCTCTCTCTCTCGCTCTCTCTCTCTCTCACACACACACACACACACACAATTATAAATGTAAATTATAAATTGTGAATTTTAGAATAAAGAGTTGAATTTCAAAATCTGAAATATAATTAGATATATAAAAACAAAATCAGATTATTAGCTACTAAAATTCTAAAATATTCAAAAATGTAATATATATAATATAGTGGTTAGTGGTAACACAGAAGTTAGCATAGTAGTATGTAATGGTAATTTTTCATCAGGGTCTCTCTCTCCACACACACACACACACTAGGGTTTGACTGATATGGGTTTTTCCAGGGCGATACTGATAGATGCCGATAGATATCAGCTATTATCAGCCAATATTATTCAAGGTTTTCTCCTCTTCTCCTCTTTCTCCTCTTCTTCTTCTTCTCTTTTATCCATTCTTGTCAGCCTTTTCCTTCCCTGGTCAAAAACCCATTTCTCTAAAGGTTTTCATCTCCCCATTAACAATAATAAAAAAGTAACTAAATTAGTAAATAAATTAATACATAAAATATATATTTGTTATTGTTATTATTATCAGATTTTTATAGCACTGTTTAATATGTGATTATTTGATTTTTATATTATATACACAATTATTATAATATTTCTATATTTTTTTCATTCTCTTTTCTCATATTTTATATCTCAATTTTTATATTATCTTATTTTTTATTAGATATGATTACATCTCTGATATACAGATCTGATCTTTTATATTGATTAGATGTCTATTTGATTACATATCAGAATGTTTAGATAATAAAATAAAATGAACAAGAAGAGAAAGAGGAAAAAGAATAGATAATTATGATGATGATGATGTTAAAATGCACGTCCAGTTTATCAGAGTCACATTTCTGTCATCAGATTATGAATCATCACTCTTCCTCTGGGATCAGATCATTAGAAAACTGAACCATAATCACAAAACTGGATTATGAAAACTTTTAATTAATTCATGAATTAACGTACAAATCCTCAGACTGTGTTTGTGCTAATGACAGTTTAATGAGCAGCTCCGGCCCTCAGGAGGGAAACAGCACATTTAGATAATTAATCCCAGATTTAAAGCTACACTCTGTACTGAAAGACAAATACATGAATCCTAGTTTAAATCAATTCATGTAGGTCTATTATTAGCTGCTTTTTTTTGGTTTGATTGGTTGAACCTTCCCTTTGGTTCTTCGATGGCGTCAGCGTGTTTCTCTGATGTCATCGGAGTCGAAATTACGGTTTAGTTTTCTCTATTAAAAAGCCATTTATTATTTATTGTCCCTCCTCTCTGTGATCCGGTCCTGCTGCGACTCACAAAATGTAAAAACGGGAAAGAAAAACAACCAAAGTACAGACTGCAGATGCACAAAAATTGGCAAAATTACTGTAAACCAGTGAGTCCATGTTGGAGCTGATTGTTCTCCTCTATCTCACTCCAGTAGTATTGTTAGTTATTGTGTTTCTCCACATTAAGACTACATTTCCCATCAGCCCCGTTGCTTCCTGCCCCCCCTCCCCCTCCCTGAAGAGGATCAACATGTTGGAAGTGATTCCTCCATCTTCCTTTCCCTCCTTCCACCATCTGCTGCCAGAAACTCTTTCAGCTTTAGCTCCGTTTGCTCTGGAAGAACAGAACCTCTTCCTGTTTTGTGCCGTAAAGCAGTCCGTCGTTTATGGTAATTATACTGATGTATCAAAATGAATGTGGTAATGACGAAATGGTGTTAAAATTTTACATGTAGCACTTTTAAGGTGGATGCACAGGAGTGGATTTTGACTAGATTTATCTCCCAATTAAGAACCTCTTCCTGTTTTGTGCCGTAAAGCGATCCAGCAGATTTCCCTCCAGATCCACCAGGTGGAGAAACAATGGAGGATGCAGAGTAGAGGCGGAATGATTTATTGATGTTAAAATGCTGAATGCAGCACTTTTAAACATTTACAAAAGTAGGTACTGACAGGATTAAAGAGCGAGAGAGATTTAATAAAAAATACAGCCGTGTTTTCATAAACCTTTAACAACAATAACCATATCAACAGGCGGATTATTGATTTGTTGAGGCTGCTTGCAGATCTGCTGACCACAGCTGTTATTCAAATCACCACAAACATTTCAGAAACTCGACACAAACTTTGCCTGCGATCAGCCAAATAAAGATCGGACTCACTTCCACTCCTCCGGGTTTTTGCCGCTACATGGCACTCTTCCATCATCATGACTCAGCAGAAACCATAAACACCTCAAACAGCAGAGGGATGCAGGCAAACAAAGGGGAAGGAGTCATATTTAATTCATAACTTACGGCAATACAGGAAAACCGGATTTCCCGACACGCTGATCCCTGGCAGCTCCTCTGCAGGATTCCTCTCCATCCACCACCAACGACAGCCAGAGCGAGACCCAGCAGCCGCCAGTCGCCCGGATCAGACAGGAAGAAGCTGTTGAGGCGGGTTAATGTCAGTGGATATTTACTGTCACTGGGTGGGCTGCTGCATCCTGCGGGGCGCAGCTGCAGCTTCCACAGGGAAACGGCAGCTCAGTCTCAATGGGCAGCGAACGCATAATGAGGCGTGGACGCTGTAGGAGTGACAGCCAGATCCATTATCTCCCTGGGAAGTGTCTGTTAGTGGATCTACTGTACAGTCAGAGCTGCTGTCCCTGTTCTGGACTAAACATTCTCCTTTACGGCCTTTACACTGTGGAACAACCTGCCTGCTGAGAAGGCAGGTTGTCTAGGCACACTGAATCAGTCTTTTAAATCTCTTCTTAAAACCCATTTTTAGGGGTCCAAGCACGTAGTGCAGGGAACCCTATTGTTTTTGTTAGGATTATTATTCCGCTTCTTCTTCTTCTTCTGCCCTAAAAGTATCTGGATCTCAGAAACCGTAAGAGCTACAGCGACCAAACTTGTCAGATACGTCGAAAACCCACGTCAATTGGCCTCATGGTGGCGCTATAACAAGCAACTTTACGTTTTGGCCTATAACTTCTGAACCGTATGGGCCACAATCAAAATTCCACTTTCCTTGGATTCCTTGGTTCATTCTGCATCCATATAGGTCCTGCCCATTTCCGCCTAACTAGATTTTCCGCCATTTTGAACTGTTTTTTCGCTACTCCTCCGCTATTTTGTCCAATCTTCACCAAATTTTCGACACAGCATGTCTGGACTGTCCTGCACAAAAGTTATTGAGCAGTTTTTTGATATTCAACACCGTTTTCATATAATCGACTTCCAAAGTTTGGTCAACTGTCGTGGGTGGGGCCTATTTCACAAAAATCACCATAACTCAGGAATGCATTGTCCTATGGTAACCAAACGTGTGCAGGTATGTACTCTGAGCTAATATAAAAAAAAAGTGTCATTTCACCTATAGGGGGAGCTATAGCAACATTTCACATTTTAAAAGGCTATAACTCGGTGACTGTAGATCATAGGAACAAAATGATTGCTGGATTCCTTGGGCCAAGTTGCATCTATCCATATAGGCCACTCCCATTTCAGCCCACAAGGCTTTCCGCCATGTTGAATTTTGTCCAAAACAGTTTTTTCACTTCTTCTCCTACATATTTTGTCCAATCTTCACCAATTTTCGCTCACAGCATGTCTGGACTGTCCTGCACAAAAGTTATCGAGCAGTTTTTTGATAGTCCATACCATTTTGCTACAACTGGCTTTCAAAATTTGTATGCAAGGCCTAATATACAAAAATTGCCATAAGTCAGGAAGTTGTTGGCCTGCCTTAAACAAATTTGGTACATATGTGCACAGGTCAACTCTGAGGTAGCATGCAACATTTGGTGGTATTGTACCATAGTTGACCATAGTCCCTAAATAGCCTATAGCTTGGACAGTCTCATAACTTGGCCCTATTTTTTGATGTTCCTTCAACGGCCATCCAGTGGACTCAGTAGCCTAATGGTTAATGAATAGGTCTGCAATGCAAAAGATTGTGGGTTCAAATCCCGTGGGTAACGCTGTCTCCTCACACCACTAAGCTTGTGATAACTAAGCATAATGTCTTAAGTTTCTAATCTTTGGACAAATGACCCTATGAAAAGATTAACTTGACAGAAGTCACGGGCCAACACAAAAGCCGGTGTTAGACTGCATGTCCGAACTTCACAACATGTCAGTTTTTGTGTGTGCCTTTCTACCTTCTGTAATGTTTTGTCTATCTGTCTGTCTTATCAAATTGTGCTTGGACCCCTCAATCGCCGCTTGCGGCTATATTTTATTGAATTGCTTTCTGTAAAAACTCTTAGATCACACCTACAGTTTGTTTTCTTCGGTCTGAACCAGAGTGGAAAAGCTGAGTTTGTTGTATTTTTCCTATTTGGTTTGTTTAGGTTCAAACTGACCAGGGCTTGGAAACAAAAGTCACATAACTCACAAGCAAGTTATTTATTGTACAGAGTTACTTACAAATCAATGCATAGATATTGTATGCGTCAATGCATAGGTAAAGTACATATCAATGTGTAGGTTTTATTACAAATCAATGCATAGTTGTAGTACAAATCAATGCCTAGGTTTAGGCATACACAAAGAGGCCCAACCCGACTGCTGGGTGTGTTTTGGGAACACAGCTACATGTTGCAAACAATAATATAACAAACACCAGTGACAAAAATGTTATTTTAGTATGCCAATAGTAAGACACAACTATATTATCCAATACACTGAACAACAGCAGCTGATGCTGTGATCCGTCAGCAGACTTCACTTATCGGGGAAAAAATTATTAAATTAAGGCAAGAACTGCAACTTCCCCCAAGAAAAGTCTGTTTTAGACCCAAATCTTAAACTACGACACAGCAACCTCGAGCTTTGTGTATGTGACTCTCAAATTAACTGTTGGTGCTTCTGTCTGCAGTAAACATAAATATTCAATTTATTTTGAAGCAGAAGTTTACGTAGTGTTTTACAACAGTGGAACAAAATGGACTGAAGCAAAAATATTCAGTTACAGTGGAATCCACATGTGGAAAAGATATGATTAACCACTTGAAATCACCCACCCTTCCAGCCGATCAGGAACACCGAGCAGGGTGGGCGGAGGGGGTCTGGAGGAGGGAGTCAGGGACAAGAGGCCTGGGGGCAGGGCAGGGGCGGAGCAGGAAACCTCAGGCGGACGGCCTGGGGGCTGGACAAGGGCGGAGCAGGAAACCTCAGGCAGACGGCCTGGGGGCAGGGCAGGGGCCAAGCAGGAAACCTCAGGGGGACGGCCTAGAGGCAGGATGGACGCCGAACAAGAAGCCTCAGGCGGACATCCTGGAGGCCGGACAGAGGCCGAGCAGGAAGCCTCAGGCGGACGGCCTGGAGGCAGAGCAGAAGGGCAATGCAGGTCTGGATGACGGCCTGGATACTGGCGACGAAGACGGAGCAGCTCCGGAGATCGACCTGGAAGCTGGCGACGTAGAAGAAGCAGCTCCGACCGGCAGAGCAGGTCTGGAGGACAGGCAGGCAGACGACCAGAGTGGCGGAGCAGCTCTGAAGACAGGCGACGTAGGCAGCACGACGACGAAGCTGGAGGTCAGTCAATGCAGCCGACACCAGAAGATCCGGCCGCAGGTCGGGGCAGACTGCGGGATCAACTTCTGGCATCTGGAGTTCAGGACCGGAGTCCGGCGGCTGGAGCGCGAGGCTGGAAGCCGGCAGCTGGAGTGCAGGAACAGAGTCCGATGGCAGGAGTACAGGACCGGAGGCCGGCGGCTGGAGAGCAGGGCCGGAGGCCAGAGACTGAAGTGCAGGACCGGAGGCCGGAGACTGGTGTTACTGGAGTAGACCAGAGACTGGAATGCAGGACCAGAGTCCTGCAACGGCCGTCAGAAATGGCCGACGGGGACTGGCAGGGCATCGGCAGACGCGGCCGACGACTGGGGATCTGGCAGAACGATGGCAGGTATGGCCGGTGGAGTCAGAGAAACAGGAGGCTGCAGGAGCACAACCACAGGAGACTGCAGCAGAACAGGAACTGAAGACTGCTGCAACTCAGGGTCAGCAGATTGCTGCAGCACAGGAACAGGGGACAACTGTGGCTCAGGAACTGGGAACTGCTGCAGCTCAGGAACAGAAGGCTTTTGCTGCTCAGGAACAGGAGACAGCTGCAGCTGGGACAGAAGGCTTTAACAGCTCAAGAACAGAAGGCTTTTGCGACGCAAGAACAGGAGACCTGCCGCAGCTCGGGGACAGGGAGCTTTTGCGGCGCAGGAACAGGAGCCCGCCGCAGCTCAAGAACAGGGCATTTTTGCAGAGCAGGAACAGGGGATTGCTGCAGCGCAGCGGGAACAGGGGATTGCTGCAGCTCAGCAGGAACAGGCTGGGCTTCAGTAGTGGCGCTGGGCAGCAGAAACTCCATGACGCTGGGCAGTGGAGACTCCGTGGCGCTGGGCAGCGGAGACCTCGCCTCCTTCTGGAGACTCCGTGGTTCCCTGTGAAAATGGTAAGGCGAGTCCCTTCATAGGGTGACTGCTGGACGTCAGGGTGGCTCCACAGCTGATCCAAATCAGTCTCATGGGGTTCAAGGAATGCAGGATTGGGACAGGCAGGAACAGAACAGGCAGGTAACAGGCTAGCCGGCTCAGGACAGGCAGGTTCAGGACAGGCAGATAACGGGCTAGTTGGCTCAAGACAGGCAGGCTGCAGGCTCATGAACCCGAGCCTAAACTGCTGAGGTGCAGACTGAGATGCAGGCTGGAAGCTAGCAGGCCGGGAAGCAGGCTGAGGCGCTGACATAAGTGCAGGCTGGAAGATAGCAGGCTGGAAGCTAGCTGGCCGGGAAGCAGGCTGAGATGCTGACAGAGGTGCAGGCTGGAAGCTAGCTGGCCAGTTGCTAGCACACTGGGAAGCAGGGTGAGAATCCATGGTGCTGAAGAAGCTCTTAGCCCACTCAGGTAAAGAACTCCTCAGCCAAGGCTTAGCGTACACTTCCCTGCATGCCATATCCAAAGCTACCTGTCTGGACTCCCAACTAGGAGCCCTTCCCCAACAATCAATAATGTCCAGGAGGGTAACAGACAGCTGACCCAGTTCCTCCTCGAAATTGCCGGTTGCTGGGTCCATAGGGGCCAGTTCGTACTGTCACATATGTGGAGAAACCCAGGGTCCGGACCCAAACGTAAGACCGGCACAGATAACTGGGGTTACGTAAAAGGTTTTAATAATGAACTGAGGCAAAGTACAAAATAAAGCAGGTAATCCAAAAAGGCAAGAATTCAAACAGGCCGACAGGCAAAAGGCAAAAACTGAACAAACAAGTCCAAAGCTGGCGGGTAGTAAGAGAAAAAGACTTACTAAATGAAACACAGGAACACAGGGAATCAGGGCAGGTAATCAGGCAAGGAACACGAGGAACACAATACGTAACAAAACTGGCAAACTGGCAACACAAACTGAAAAACACAGCCTATATATACAGACAGGGACTAATGACACACAAGGAACAGCTGGCAGGAGGGGAATGAGTCCGGGAGCCAATGGCTGGAAACACACAGGTGAAGGGGGGCAAAGAAACAGGACTAATGGGCTGATGGCTGACAGATGTGTGTGTGCTGAAGGAGGGAAAGTCTGAGGACATCTGGTGGCTGGCAAGAGGATGGCAGGACTGGGGAGTGAAAGGAGAGGTTGACCAGGACACAGGGGCAGACAGAAGCAGATTATGGCAGACACAAGGGCTAGGGCTGAGAGGGGCAGATCATGGCAGACAGGGGCAGACTGGGACAGATCATGGCAGAGAGGGACAGATCATGACAAAAACATCATATAATAAATTCGATTAATAATAATAATGATCCAATGAATCCAATTTGTCCATGAATTCTCTTAGTTTGGACAGTTTGATAGGTGTGGAAACTTGTCTGCTTCGTCTGGGAATTGGTGGGCTATACTGTGAGATAGGGGGAGGAACTGGTCTGCCTCGTCGGGGAACTGGTGGGCTATACTGTGAGATAGGCGGAGGAACTGATCTGCCTCGTCGGGGAACTGGTGGGCTATACCGTGGGCTAGGAGGAGGAACTGGTGTGCCTAGTGAAGGATATGGTCTGCTAAGTGGGCGAACCGGTGCCGGTGCTGGTGCCGATGCTGCACCATAGCACCCACAGGAGAGGATTGAGATCTTCTCCTCGTACTGGAGCAGGTACTCGGGGTAGATCTGGTGCTTCTCGAACACGACAAAGATGGAGGGGTTTCTGATGTTGTCCACACAGCTGTCGTAGAAGCGCGTGTCCCCGCCATCCTTGGAGGGAGGACGGAGGTGATCGGAGGATCCTCGGGTGAAGTCGCCCACCAGGACCCGTGAGATGAACATGGATTTGACATCGGACTGGCCGGTGTAGCTGTGGGAGTACTTGGCATCCCTGGCAAAGTAACTCCCTGAGATTGGAGAGAGAAAGAGAAGACATTGTTTTGTTTGACATGGTCTAAGGAGACCAGATGTCCCCGTTTTGCTGGGACAGTCCCCGGATTTGGTGATTTGTCCCCAACTGGCACTGTCCCCGGAAATGTCCCCAGATTTGCTCTAAAACATCTGGTCACCTTAATGTTGTCTTGAAATAACAAAGATAGCCCGCACTCTGTTTCTTCTTATTTTCTTTTTCTTTCTTTTTGATGTTAATGTTGTCACCAAGCAGTACTCACCTTCCACATTACACACTGAAAAGAATATCCATCTTAACTTTGAAAGCTTTTCAAACTGCTCAAATGATAGATGAGAATGAAGTAGAGTAAAATCTACAATCAAAGTGGTCACATTCTTCTACATTCTGTCATTATATTCACTTTTAGTGGCTGAATTAACAGTGAAATTAGACTATTTTTCATTGTGCTATGCAAAAAATATCAATTTTCAGGTGAGATAATTCAACTTGTTTCCAAGAATTTACTTCCAAGCGCCATTTTCTTGATACTACTGGAGTGATCAACCTTATTCGTCCTTGTTTTAAGATGATGTCCTGTTTCTAGAAAATCCCTAAATTTTCAGAATTTTCACTTAAATTGAAGATTGAGTATGAGGCTAGATGACTTGTTAAGATTGAGATTTTCTGCATTGCAAACACAGATTGAATATGTTTGTTTTCCAACACATTAAATTGAAATATTTTTTTTTATTAATTACTTAAGTTTAGTTTAATTAGTTACTGATAAATGTATTAATTTATGACTTATATGAAATCGCACAACTTTACATTTATTACCGACACAATAAGCATGAGAAATATATATACATTCTCTTCAATATACACAGTATACACTATGTATATATAGACACACACAATATACATATATATATATATAGATATACATATATATATATATATATATATATATACACACATATAGATGTGTATGTGTGTGTATATTGTTCAGCTCACCTTTCCCGAAGGCAGTTCCATGAGTCCCACAGATTCTCCAATCAAAGTTGTCGAGACAGATGGCGTCTACATGTTTGGAGTCTGTACCATGGAAAAGTTTTTTTTCTGTCACATTTTGTCCACTGTTGTTCTTCTTCATCCGATCCCTTTGCCTGTTAATCAGGAAAAAAGATAAATTAGAAATCTAACGAGCCTGTGGTCAATAACGTGGTACAATTAGCAGGAAAGAGACTCTGCAGTTACATCATACATTTTCTACCAATTACATCCATCATGGAGGTCCACTGGAGAACTGGCTGCACAAATAATGTCTAAATATCTAACAGCCAGGCTAGAAACAGAGCGCTAGCTGAATAAAGCTTGTTGTGGTGTGGCTGTAGATCCGTTCATTAACACTCTAAAAGTTAATAGTGTGATAAGGTGGATTTGTTTCCAAATGTAGGTTACTGTGACACAGTAAACTGTCTTGTCTTTAGCCCTAGTCTCTACTCCAAGACACTCTGAGTTGTAATTGAGAAGAGTCAGCTCAGTTAACAAACTAGCTAACTAGCCAGCAGGCTCATTTAGCAAATTGCAACAAACGTTAATGTTAACATTCAACTACTAACACTAGCTTCTAAGAGATAGGTTAGCTAGTGTGCTAATCAGTGATGGTTAGCTGACCAGCACTATGGTTAGCTAGCTAACAAGCTAAATTGATATAACTGCAAAATGCAGCAGATTTGTCAGAACCACAGAACTTGAATGGAACAGTCCTTCTACTGTTTGCCATAGCAATTTGGCTAGTACAGCATAAAATGGCAAATATGGAATTTAGGGTTAGTTGCTATGGTGACAATGCAAGTCTGGGCCGTAAAGTCTGTCACACTTGCTTGAGAACTGTGCAGATGCATCTGCTGCATGAGTGCTTAGCAAGCTAACATTAGCAATAGGGATGAAGAGCCAACACCAAAAGAGTTGATTCTCGATTCCATCACGTCGATTCTGAGAATCGATTCTACTAATAAACGGAATCAATTCCTGACTCTGGAATCATAGAAACTGTTTCATTTAAATTAATTTGTAATAAATTAATTCTGATTTAGGTCTATCTATACTAATCTGTGTTCAACTGCCTTGGTCTGATCCATTTCACAAGAAGTGGGGAGGGGGGAGGGGAGAGGGAGACATTCAAGGCTCACTGGTTGAATGCTAACCGGCGTAAAACTTTAATTTTTGTGTTGATTTTCATGTGGAATTGATTTAGAATCGCTTCCATCAATTCCATTACAAGAAGTCGGAGTCGTAATCGACGAGGCTAACGTAGCTTTATCAAAGACTGCACTTCTCTCTCTTCTAGTCAACATTAGCATGTTAGCAATCCGTGGCAGAAAAGAGACACAGAAGCTGCTTTCTTGCTGCAAAACCTCTCAGCTCAGTGACTTGCTGTAAGTCGTTTTAATACATATAAAAATACATATAAAAATGGACACCGCTCGCCATCCTGGAACACTGATTTGAATGGGAATGAGTTCTATCCATTCAAGTTCTGTGGTTAAAACTGAGGGTGCTACACGGTGGGAAGGCCTTCTGTCTGAGGGAGAGCCGGGTGAAAGTGACATTTCGGCATACAGTATGTTGCTTTTAAAGACGTACCACTCAAAGACTTCCCACAGTGCTTTGTTCTGAATCCTCTCTATCTGGACAATGTCAAAGCCTCTCATGGTGTTACAAAACAGGCTTTCAATCTCCTGATACTCCGCTGAGGAGCTCTGGAGGGAGACTCGCTGGAAGAGACACACAACACAGAGGAAGATAGTTAATATTTTTACCCATACACTGCATAAAAGATCATAATGACTGTAGGAACATGAGTAGAGTATGATTGTTCAACACCAGCTAATAAGAAATAGGATGGAAAAGACAGTACGCTGCAAAGAAAAGTTTTTTTACTTTGTGGCTCAATTCCCCCAACATTGTCTAGAATCCATTTCCGATTGCATGGCTTTGTTGCTATAAGTCCCTATATATTACACATTTTAATGAATATTTCATATTCATTAAAATGTGACTGGCGGCTGGTTTGCTGGATGGTGCAGGGTTTATACAAGATAGAAATCAAACGCAAGTTTATGCCCATCAGCTCCACTGCAAACTCCATACTTGTCAGGGAAATCACTTTGCTGTCAGTTATCAATATTAGTGCCTGAAAGGAGTATGGAAGCTGTTTCTATTAATAAAGTAGACAATTCTCAGTTTGCATTGATGGATTGTGGCTTCAGAGTGACAGAGTTGCCTGTCAGCAGGATATTTAGTGGAGTTATGGGCATCTTATGAGCAGCGGAAGATAAATGTGCAGAAATTCAAGATCACATTTAACAACAATCTGTGCAGTGAACAACAATCTAGTCAGGTCTGAAACAGCAGAGAGACTCAACACTGGTAGGGCCCCTAAACTTCTGGGGAGACTTAACAGCGGCAGTGGACACCGTAGTCCAAAGGTGGCTTTTCTTATTAAGTTGCAGTTTGAAGGTACAGTTATTTAAAGTGTGTAATACATTACCTTGAATCCTGTTTCAGGAATCTGTGTCTTGTCCCAGTGTGCTGGTACAGCTTTGAAATTTGATTGATTACCCACAGGCTTTCTGCAGAGAGAAGGGAAATTGATGGTTCTTGTGTAGCTGAATGGGTAGAGCAATTTAGAAAACCAAAAATTTCAATAAATATGTTTTGCAGCCTCTCTTCATCTGCATGGTGTTGTTAAGCAATAAAAAAATATGTAGGACAAATATGCACAGTGCATTTGAACTGTCAGGAGTAATCAGCAGTACCTAAATTTCTTTGTTTGGGCGTCAGCTGAGGAGACAAACACAGGCCGTCTTCTCACCACCTTCTTAGTGCCATACTGCTTATTTGTTTGTATCATGTCTGAAAAAGAAGGCATATTATTATGATTACTTCACCAGAAAATACTTTAATAAGGTAAGGTAACAGGTAATTTGAGTATTTGAATGCTCGTTTACCCTGGAAACTGAGCGAATACGTCTGCGAACCGGCTTTGAACTCCACCACATCCTTCTTATCGTTCAGGAACTTCTGCTCCAGTTCTGCACTGCTGATGTTTGCTGCTTGGCGTCCACCGGTCTGCAACACAGGTCAAATAAAGCAATAAAGCCCATTTTTACCTCTGAAGACAACTGAAAGAGCAACTGAACAATCAGCAGCCAGATGAGAGGTACAGACAGAGATTAGTGGCAAGAGATTGTATCTGAACTGCCTAAATTTGTCATGCTGATATTGAGCACGAATTCCCATCGGTCATGTTTAACGGTATTTCCTCATGTCACTGTGTGACAGACTGAGCTGTCGACATGTTCCAAGACAAACTCCTGTACATTATTATGATCCTGTACTAAGCCAATAAAGTGACTGATTCTGGACTCACAGCTGAAGCGTACAGGTTCCAGTTTCCGAACTCGTCCTCCCAGTACCAAACCCACTCTGTGGTGAGAACGAAGGTCGGATGGAGAACAGAGGAAGCGGTGGAGAGTCGGCGTACTTCGTTCAGTCCACAGGTCATCGTGTCGAAACATACAGTTTGGCTGCGACTACTGCAGAAAAGGGAGCAAGAAACGTTGCATCAAATAACATTTCTACAGGAGAAGAGGTTGTCAAAGTGGGGTTCAGTCCAAGGGGCCCCAGAGCAAAATGACAAATAGATTGTTGATTGTAATTTAACTCAACACTTTATCCCAATTATAGGATGCATAACTATTTGGGTGTCCGAGAACCCCTGTGCAAGAGAAATCACTAGATATTAATTCATTAATTAATCTTAAATAAATGTAAGGTTAAAATTATTAAACAGGAGTAACATTTGAAATTCCCTTTATTCCAGAGGAAAATTCCCTTTAAAACTGCTCAATCTATTGGCATTAAGGTTAGAATGTATCCGTTTGTGTAAATATCAGGCCGGTCTAAATGCTGTTTCAGAGGCTTTTCCACCCTAAGAAGAAGATAATCCATTGGGAAACATCAGTACTTTTTTAGAGATTTTTTAAAAAGAATATCACCACAAAATATCGTCTGTCGGCAGCTTCAATCCAAAAGTATCAGCATCAGCCTTCAAAAACCCAAAACAATCGAAACCTAATTGGCATATCAACATGTGGCACGATAATCTCGCAGAGTATACCTGTATGTCTTTTCAGGATCACAGTAGTCCTTCTCGATCTCCTCGTTGTCAGGCAGAGCGGTCCACTGTTGTCCCTGTCTGACCTGCCATCTGTATGGCAGCTTCTCATGGGCTTTAAAACACCTCTCTGAGGAGAGTATATGACCAAACACATCAGTAATAAGGTTTGTATAAAAAAAGAGATTAATAATACTGTGATCAAGCTGATGTGATATGATTGTTTTTTCTCATATACTGTATATGAAACTATCTTAAAGGATTATCTATAATTCACTCACCACCATGTTTACAGTGTCCCTTGATGAAGTACAAGCATATCTCAGTTTTATCTAATGGAAACAAACAAAAATACAACATGAAGTAATAGAAAAGAGAAACTCAAACTGCATCAATAGAAAATCCAAGCTCCGCCCACAGTGTTTGATTGACAGGTGATGTCTGGGAAGTGGAGTGCAGAAACACCACAGCAATGAGCGCTTAGCAAAGATGGAGACTAAATGATCATAAAAAGCTACCATTTTAAAGGAATAGTTCACCCAAAATTGAAAATTTTGTGATTATCTACTCACCCTCATGTCAGTCGAAACACTGTTTGTATGTCCACTAGTGATGCGCGGGTCAGGTTTTTTTCAACCCACGACCGCCCGATCCGACATCTGCACATATCCGAACCTGCCCGACCCGTTTTCATACACGTCAAACGACCCGAAACCGATCCGCAACTCGAAAAAAAAAAAAAAGATTCAGGAGGCCAGGTAATTTTCCAAAGACTTGTGTAACTAAGGTAATACTAATACTTAATACTTAATGCTGCAGTGTGTAAAAATAAAAATAGAGGACTGTGCATGTACAGGTAACAGGAGTCACTCCACTCCTCCGTTGTAAAAAATGTCTGTAACCATAGTAACGACCAATATGGCGGATACCATTGCATGTATTTTCAGTTTACTTGACACCAGTAACACCAGTAACCAGATGCATCAATTTATCCATAAGATCCTAATAACTGACACCGACAGCGGCGTCATATTCTCTTTTTCCACCGCATGGACTTGATACTTTTAACGTCGACATTTACACGACAATACAATACCTGAATTTTCAGGGCGTGAGTTCGTTTGTAGAATGCGTAGCCAGTGTGTGTATACTGTGTGTGTGTAGCCTATTTGACCCGCCCGACCCGTTCTCAATATCATCTTCAGTTGACCCTAACCCGCCCCACCCGCGGATAAACCTGTGGGACCCATGGGTTTCGGATTGACCCACGCATCACTAATGTCCACGTATCACACAGCGAGTCAGATGGCGCAGCTCCACTTCAGCTTTCTCCAAAACAACACAAGTGGCTGGAGACCGCTTCTTTAGAGTTCAAAAAGGTCAAAAAATGACCACCACATTACTCCAAATAGCATAATGGAAGTGTTCTGAAGCCAAACGACTGCACTGTGGGTCCAAAACTCTGATATTTACCTCATTATCGCCTTGATTATCCCCACTCATAGAGCTCTGGTTGCCCTACCGCAATCTGGTGGAAGAGTCTTGGTGTCTTCATGTGCTCCTTGTTTCAAAGTCACAAAAAGAAGCTTGAATAGGCCAGTGCAATAGCCCCCACAATCCAGTGAGAAAGCCTCTGCTTTGTGACCCTTGCAGGGTGCAACCCAAGACACAAACAACTGGTCCCCTTTCCTGAAACCACGAGTTCTATCTAAATATGGGCGTAAAGTGCACAGATAATGATAATGAAGCTTAAATATTAGTACAATTGTATTTTGATTGGTCAAGTTAATAATCTTCTCTTAAAATTAAGATAAAAGCAATCTGTACTGAGTGGTAAGCCAGAGAGACTGTTGTGCGGCAGCTTAAAGGGGCTCAGGCCACAAGATCGATTCATAGCATTCAATCAAGAGCGGGCACCCTGCTGACTAAACCCAAGGAAATAAATGACCAGTTCAAAGAGTTGTACATGGACCTTTACACTTCTAAATGTGCTGCCACCCAATCTGACTTAAATGATTTCTTTGACTCTCTTGATATGCCCAAAGTTAGCAATGCTGCTAGGAAGGACCTAGACTCTGACTTCACAGTAGAAGAAATAATCTCTGCCTTTAAGTAATTTCGATCTGGAAAGGCAGCTGGGCCCGAGGGGTTTGGTTGCGAATTCTATAAGACATTCTATGACATCTTCGCTGCACTCCTCAGAATGGTTTCTAGCTCTAAGGAAAACAAAGCTTTGCCTAAAACAATGTATGAGGCCAACATCTGTCTTATATTAAAAAAGGTAAGGAGGAAACAGACCCAGCCAGCTTTAGGCCCGTTGCACTCCAAAATTTTGATAGAAAGGTAATCACTAAAGTGCTGGCTAACCAGCTAAATGAGCATTTATCATCTATTATCTCCTCTGATCATACGGGGTTCATCCCAGGCAGGTGTTCCTTTTTTAATATAAGGCGCTTCCTTAATACCATATATGCAGATCATGGGAAGACCAGGGGAGCGGCGATTTTATCCCTCAACGCACAGAAAGCCTTTGATCAGGTTGAGTGGCCCTACATGTTTGAGTCACTTTACAGATTTGGGTTTGGCAAATAATTTATATCATGTGTAAAAACAATATATGCTTGCCCAATGTCTTCTGTTTTAACTAACGGTTACAAATCCACCGCATTTGCTTTAAATCGCTCAGTACAGCAGGGTTACCCTCTCTCGCCAGCCCTTTTTGCCGTTGCGCTGGAGACCCTTGCCCTAAAAATAAGAAGTCACCCAGATGTCAAAGGTCTAAAAGTGGGAGGTGTGTGAAACACTCATTAGTTTATATGCAGATGATGTGTTGTTGTACTTGCAGAACCCAGAAAAATCAGTTCCCTCTCTCCCAGATCTAATCACCTCATTTGGCAAGTTACCAGAATACACAATTAACTGGACAAAAGCTCAGGGAAAGCCGGGAGGAGGTGCCTCGCAGCCCTCTTGGCCTGGGGAAATTTCTTCTCCTCGTAGCGGGATCAGGAGACCTCCGCTGCGACAGCCAGCCACGGGATTTCCAGCTTCTCAGTGGTGCACATGTCGATGCTGAGGGTGGGGGACGGGTGGTATACCCTCCCGCACCTGCAATCATCGACACGCTGAGGGGGCTGTCGCTAACATGTTGAGTCAGCAGCATGAAAGAGGAATCATCCTCATCCTCATCGAATACGAGAAACTCCTCTCCCACGGACCCTTCCTCCTCCTCAAAATCCAGCAGGAGGGGCGGCTCAGCCAGCGGGTCAGAGACACTGAACACCGAACCCCAGCGTTGGCTAGCTGGGATCGGTGTTTCCTCATCGCTCATACCAGGTTGGTGTTCCTTGGAAGCAACAGCGAGGAGAGGATTGCACTCCGAGAGGCTAGCTTGGTGAGCTAGCCGATGCCAAAGGCTCTTCATCATGAACCGAGTACAATGTCCGCATGAGCCGGGGGAATCGATAGCTGCCTGGGCATGTTCCAGCCCAACGTAAGCAGAGCAGACCTGGTGTGTGTCTTTGCTCGAAATCTTATTCCCACATTTGCAGAGGCGAGCACCGGTCTTCTCTTCCCTCTTGGTGTGGGGCAGCTTTGCAGCTGTGACTATTTAGCGTGGAGTGCTAAACGGTGGCTAACACCTGGAGTAATAAGAGCCCAAAGCCAATCCAGGTGGAGCAGGACGGTGAGTAGCCAGTCAAGCTAGCTGCCGGAGTTAGCTATGTGGAAAGCTTGGAGCTAACCACAGCGAACAACTCTACTGTTTGGATACAGACTAGAGCGAATGCAATCTCTCACAGCGTCTTACCTATGGAGAAGGCAGGACGAAGCCCTAAACAACAGCAAAAACTAGCGCTCGGCGAGTTTCTGTGCTCCGTCTGTGAACAGTTAAGTTAGTTTGCCGTATCAGCAGGAGAGAGTGACGCAGTGTAAGCCCTATATATAGAAGGAGGGTCCTGACGTATGCATCATGGCTGCCAGCCACTCAGGGCTGGCTTAGTGGAATAAAAGCTTCTGAAGATACGAATAGCGAGACATCGAAATGAATGCTATGAAAGAAAACTGTCTCCAGCCACTTGTGTTGTTTTGGAGAATGCTGAAACAAAGCTGTATCAGCTAACTTGGTCTGTATTATTATTGACATACAAAATTAACTGGTGTTTCAACTGACATAATGGTGAGTAGATAGTGACAAATTTTCATTTTTGGTGGAACTATTCATTTAATTCCCGGAAATACAGCTTATTCTACCATAGAAGCTTTCAAAACAGTCTTACTGGATTTACCTTTGGCAACTGCTGAGCTGTTCTTGGGTCTTTGCCTTTGTCTTCTGTTCAGTCCATCATCGCTTCTAGCAGCTGTGGCGTTAACGCTCCTCAAAGCCTCTTTGTTCATATAAACAGACTTCATGGAGGGAAGGAGGTGGTCAGGCACACCTCTACCCTGCAGGGTTTTCAGCGGCTGCGGATCATAAAAGTCATGAGTCCTGGGGCAGGAACAGACTCCCTTCAGGTGTTTCTCACAGATGTGGAGCCTGGTGCAGCCGTCACCGTCCTGACACCGGCCGTACGGCCCGTCACCGTTGTTGTAATCATGACATATCTTGTAGAAGATGGATGAGAATGGGAAAAAGGTGATTACAAACAATATAATCTTGTGTAGCCAGACAGCTCAAACAACAGAGGTCTGGAGAAATTTAAACCCAATAGTTGGTTAGGAAAGAGTGGCAACACTGTGGGTTATAGTCATCATTCAAACCAGTCAGTAAATTTCACTAGGACGGAGCTATGGGCGGAGCCTGGCACTGCTGCTCACTTGTTTACTACAGTTGTTTCTACAGTTAGCTAACTAGTGAAACAAAACTTTACAAAGGCAAGGTTTAAACGATGTGCAGCGGCTAATAGCCCCACAAAATTTTCATCCATTTTTATCTTGCTTGTTTAGTTTACCCAAAGAGTCTGTATATTGAAATTTAATCCGCGAAGTAGCCTGCATTATAGCTAAGCTAACAACGGAAGCTTGTTCTAGCCAGGAATAAAAACGAATCAGAAGTACTGTTTCCAGGGGGATTGTGGGAGAATCCTGTTTCAAACTCCCAAACCAGTGCTAGGCTTCACCCGAGCCAAATCTCACTGGTTTGAATGATGACGGCAGCCCACAGCGTCACCGCACAACCGAACAACTGGGTTTCAATTTCTCCAGACCTCTGTTTGAGCTGGTGTGGCTACGTGAGATTAGCCTTGCCCAATCAATCAATCAATCAATCAATCAATCAATCAGTCGGATTTGAATCCCCCCTCCCTCTTGATCCTCTTTCCAGTCTGGTACTTACAGGAGGCAGGAAGAAGTTGTCGTTCTGCAGCAGCAGTGTGCACAGCTCCTTCAGGTCCAGATCCTCCAGCTCATGCTCTCTCAGTATCTTCATATTATGCTCAGACTTCAGATCATGGGAGAAGTGGGATCTTCTCCTAAAATTAAAGGCCCCACATATATTTTCATTTGCTTCAGGATGAGAATATAATGTTCTTAAAAACATTTTGCAAATACACATTATTTTGATAAAAAATACATTTATCAACTGAATTTGAAGACTGACAATGCATTCACGTGCTACTAGGAAATTTCACATGAACACCTTTGAAACTTGGATGAAGTTGGAAAGTCATAGAAAATTTAGCTATACACGATTTTCCAAGTTATGATGCAAAGATAACCCTTAAACTTCTGAACATGGTGGAAAAATCATATTTTGTTTCAGTTAGCGGTAAGAACACACTTCTGTACACATGCACCTTTTTTAGTTAGCCAGACTAACCATCATAACTAACATCTGTTTAAATAAAGTTTGTTAAACTAGCTTGTTAAGCTGCAGGACGTTCACGTTTATCATTTTCTTGATTGTGAAGCACTTCGTAACTTTGTTTTGAAAAGTGCTACATAAATAAAGATAATTATATAATTATCATTTGTTTTACAGGTTCGATTTTCTGACAAAATAGCGCATGAACGCACCATACATCCCAAACTGCCTTTGTAACGTCCCCATTACATTTCCTTCCTTGAAAACAGAGTATCTTTCATGGTGACCTCATGCTGCACCAGGAGGTGTAAATATAAATTCCAACCAATAAAACCAAAACGTGTTATGTCCCGCCCCAACATCCTGTTTCAACAGGAAATACATAAAATCAAGGAAGTAAAGGAGACAGGCGGTGCGTTTCATTAGTCGTTTCAACCTGCCCTTGTTGACTTCCCATAAAAAAAATAAAAATTAAAAATGGATTACATACCTTACTTTACATGTGGATATAAATTATTATATTGACAATCTGGATGTTAACATTTCTGACACTGTCAATCTTCCAGTAATTATTTGGGGTAAATACCATATACACACTTGTAAGTAAAGAGGAACCACACCCTCTTTCACCGTTTATAATCTATTTTGTCAACTACTTGAAATCACTGAAACATTTGAAAAAAATTAACAGAAAGGCCAAAAAAAATTATATGTCCATGTCCCAGTCCTTGCTTTTTTAATTTATCTTACCTTGTGCCATTGAATAATTTGATTGTGCATATTTGTTATTATTTTCTTTTGTGTTACAGCTACATATCCACCATTGTTGGTTGATATTTTATTGTATTTTGGTTTACTCTTTCTGTACATTGTTTTGTACATTTTCCTTGCAATAAAAAAAAAAAAAAAAGACTTCCCCTCAGCACTTCCCCTCTTGAATCCCTCCTGCCATCTTAAGTGCCATTTTATTACTCTAATACTCAAGTGAACTTTCTGAGATCGACCCTTCAAGGACCGGGGGAACGAGTCAACTCCAGGAGTGTATCTTACCCAAAATGAATTGTGATCTGTCGTTATTTCCTGTGCACAACGATGAAAAGCAGGAATGGGGTCTTTAAAAAATGTTTTTTTGAAAATGGAGTAGCTTTGATTGAAACCACTCAAGCAAAATAAAAATGTTCAGGTCTTTATTAAACAGCTTTAATCACCTTTTTATGTAAAAAGAGTGAATTTCAGTGGGGCCCCTTTAAGTAATAATTTAAAACTGTTAACCATATAATTTCCTAAAAAGACAACCTACCTGCCCATCAACAGTAACTACACACAGTAGCAGGCCCAGTTTGAGGCTTGTCACCGTTACATGACAGACCGTAACATTATGCCTAACAGGGTTTATTAATAGAATAATGTCACGTGGCAGTAACTCACCTTGTCTCACTGAACTGACAGGATCCCAGCAGGAACCTTTTACACAGATGCAAACTGCTGCATCCCTGACAGTCTTTGGCTTTACACAGTCGCACTTCTGTCTTGGCCACCACCTTCTGCTCCCCGCCGGAGGAACACCAAGCAAACTTCTCCCGGTTCGAGATAATCTCCCTCACATCCTGGGAATCTCCAAAACAGCCGCTAAACACCAGTTCATCAGTGTTGATTGATCCTTGATTGGCGCAGATGAATTTCATAACCGCGGACTCCGTCATGTTGAGGCTCTTGCTTGGTTTCCTTCCACTTCCCCTAAAACACTGAAGCACTGACAGCCGCTAGTCTCATTTCTGACAATTGGAAACCGAAACTATGACTTATTTAAACAGGATTGATGCTGTACCGGTGCTGTCCGCCTGGGGGCCTCAGTGAGCCGTTTACCTTCATGTACTATATTACAGGACAGTTTGGTCTTCCTTTTTAATGACACATAGTGAGAGAAAGCATGGAGAATAATATAAATTATCAGGGACAAGATTAAGGAAGGTCAATATTTCACAATCTCTCCTTGCAACAGCAAATCCTCAAAAAGGCTTTAGTTTTTTTGAGGTTGCTCAGCCAAAATAAAACAGCCATGCTTTCTGAAGTCTCTAAAGTCTCTCCTTTATGAAATGGGATGTTGTGGAAAAAAATATCATACTGCAAAGCAGATAAAATCAGTGGATAAAGTGACATACCAAACAAAACAAAACAAAAAAACTCAAAAAGTACAAAACCACTAAAGGACCATGGGTTGAATACAAGTTTAGAAAAAGTCATGGACAGGGTGATTCATGTTTTTGTTTATTTCTGACAGACATAGGAACATTTAAAAAAGGAAAAAAGTCATTTTGACCTGGAGGGCAGTTCCATTACAGGACTGTGACCAGTTTATCCCCCTTTATATCTCCAGAATATAGTTCCCCTCTTTTAAGTTTAGTACAAATCAATACCTTGGTTTAGTACAGATCAATGCCTAGGTATAGAACAAATGAATGCATAGGTTTTATTACAAATCAATGCGTAGATATAGTATCAATCAATGTGTAGGTTTTATATAAATCATTGCCTAGGTGTAGTACCAATCAATGCACAGCTTTAGTACAAATCAGTGTGTAGATATAATTAATCTGTGGCTGGAAAAGGTCTAATGTCAGAGGAAGAGGCGGTGGACATATTATTTTTTTTCCATGCCCTGCCTCAGTTCACAAAGAGGCCCAACCTGACTGCTGGTGGCAGAGAGAGAGAGAGAGAGAGAGAGAGAGAGAGAGAGAGAGAGAGACGCTTTAGAACAGAATTTCGCCGAATAGCATTTTTATTGATAGAAGAGAACATATCGGATATACCATTTAGGATAGTTCCTGTTTGGGAGACCGGATCTACTTTTACTTTTAAATACTAATTTTAGTGTAAAACAAGAATAGAGATGCAAAATGGCGATGACCCAGGATGCTTTGCTGTCTTAAAAGCAGGATCTGTTGTTGAATCTGTTCACCAACATGTTAAATGTCAGTTTTCAGGCTATTTTCGTGGCTCATTCAAATGAATGGGAAGTAAAAATCTGAACGCTACAAACTCGTCCAGCTGCATCTGATCTTGGTGAATAGTTTATATTCTGGTTTTCATCGCAGTCAAGTGCCAAATAAATAATAATGTTAAAACAAAGTGGAATATTGCTTTAAGAAATATGTGAGATTCAAGCCGTTTTAGTTTTTCTACGTCATTACCAAAACATTTTGTCATTACCACAACCGTCTGTCATTACCAACACATGGTATATTTTTAGATAAATTTACTCATTGTTTAAATTGGACATTTTCATATACCTTTTGTTTTTTTTATATTACAAGCCCTTCCTTCACATTTTCTTAAAAACACATGACTCATTAAAATGTTGGAGTAATTTTATCTTTCTTGACAGAATCTAAGAATATATTGGAAAAAGTTAAAGATTTAAAGATTTAAAACATGTTTAAATCAAAATCACAAAACCCTTTTGTGGGCATCACACAAAAAAATGTATATAACAGATAACAATGACAAAACTAAAAAAAACTGTTATTTCAGTATGCCAACAGTAAGAAACAGCTACTGTATGTTATCCGATACACTGAACACTCAGCAACTGATGCTGTGGTCCGTCAACGGACTTCAGGGAGAAATTGATTAAATTAAGGTAAGAACTGCAACTTCCCCCAAGAAAAGTCTGTTTTAGACCCAAATATTTTTTAAACATTATTGCATGTAAGTCTCAAACTACGACCTCTAGCTTTGTGTATGTGACTCTCAAAATAACTCTGTGCTTCTGTGTGTGGTAAACATGAATATTAAATTCATTTTGAAGCAGAAAAGTTTCAGTAGTGTTTGTGAACAGTGGAACAAACTGGACTGAGGCAAAATATTCAGTTACAGTGGAATATGCATGTTGCGAAGAGATGATTACCCACTTTAACACTTGTAACCAAAAAACCTTCAATTGAGCCTTAGAAAACAGCACCATATTAATTAAATATTCTGAAAATGTTCTCGCAAAGAAATAAGAAAGGCATATCTTCATCAAAACTTCACTTACATTTGACAAATCAAATTCTGTTAATTTTAGCCCTTATTTTTCATTTGTGTTTGTCGCCCTCTGCTGGTCAGAGAGCTGTGAGGCAGAATCTATGACTAAAATAACAATTGAATATGCAAGTAAACTGACTCAACATGCATTCTTGTGCTGATAATACCCATAAACCACAGCTAGCCATGATTTACTGATTACTCTGCCAGCTTTTGTGATAACCAGTCAGTAATCTTTCTTGTTTTTTGTGTTTTATGTTGTAACGATTGAGTTATTTTATCTTCCATCAACAGCCACGATGGAAATTGGCATTGGGAAATTTTAAGTGACACTTTCCGTTGTCATGTCAAATACGCATGATTTAATCTTTCTTACTTCAATCATGTCATCCGCTAAAACTGAATCACCCACATGTCAAAGCATTACATGTAATTCAAGGCCAGTCAAATGCCATATTGCACTTGGTAAATTAACTAATTAACAGAATTTGAAATGCTTCCCATTACTACACACTTTCCACCTCGATCTATCATTAAACATGTGAGCTCACTTCTCATTCAACCTTGAACAATGACACATTTGGATTCTTACTTTGTAATCCGGCTTGATGAGGAAGTGGTGCGCTAGGAAGGCTACACTGTGTGATAGGAGTGTAAACTGGTGCGCTAGGTGAGAGAACTGGTTTGACAAGAGTGGAAACTGGTGTGCTAGGTGAGGGAACTGGCTTGATAAGTGTGGAAACTGGTGTGCTAGGTGAGGGAACTGGTTTGATAAGTGGGGAAACTGGTGTGCTGGGTGATGGAACTGGCTTGATAAGTGTGGAAACTGGTACCCTAGGTGAGGGAACTGGCTTGATAAGTGTGGAAACTGGTGTGATAGGTGAGGGAACTGGCTTGATAAGTGTGGAAACTGGTGTGATAGGTGAGGGAACTGGCTTGATAAGTGGGGAAACTGGTGTGCTGGGTGATGGAACTGGCTTGATAAGTGTGGAAACTGTTACCCTAGGTGAGGGAACTGGCTTGATAAGTGTGGAAACTGGTGTGATAGGTGAGGGAACTGGTTTGATAAGTGTGGAAACTGGTACCCTAGGTGAGGGAACTGGGTTGATAAGTGTGGAAACTGGTGTGCTAGGTGAGGGAACTGGTTTGAGGGGTATGGAAACTAGTGTGTGAGGTGAGGGAACTGGTTTGATAAGTGTGGAAACTGCTACCCTAGGTGAGGGAACTGGTTTGAAGGGTGTGGAAACTGGTATGCTAGGTGGGCGATACTGTGAGTTAGGAGTGGAAACTGGTATGCTAGGTAAGGGAACTGGTTTGAGGGGTACAGAAACTGGTGTGTGATGTGAGGGAACTGGTTTGGCGAGTGTGAAAACTGGTACGCTAGGTGAGGGAACTGGTTTGATAAGTGTGGAAACTGGTGTGCTAGGTGAGAGAACTGGATTGAGGGGTATGGAAACTAGTGTGTGATGTGAGGGAACTGGTTTGGCGAGTGTGAAAACTGGTACGCTAGGTGAGGGAACTGGTTTGATAAGTGTGGAAAATGGTGTGCTAGGTGAGAGAAATGGATTGAGGGGTACGGAAACTGGTGTGTGATGTGAGGGAACTGGTTTGGTGAGTGTGAAAACTGGTGTGCTAGGTGAGGGAACTGGTTTGATAAGTGTGGAAACTGGTGTGCTAGGTGAGGGAACTGGTTTGAGGGGTATGGAAACTAGTGTGTGATGTGAGGGAACTGGTTTGGCGAGTGTGAAAACTGGTACGCTCGGTGAGGAAACTGGTTTGATAAGTGTAGAAACTGGTGTGCTAGGTGAGAGAAATGGATTGAGGGATACGGAAACTGGTGAGTGATGTGAGGGAACTGGTTTGGCGAGTGTGAAAACTGGTGTGCTAGGTGAGGGAACTGGTTTGATAAGTGTGGAAACTGGTGTGCTAGGTGAGGGAACTGGTTTGAGGGGTATGGAAACTGGTGTGTGATGTGAGGGAACTGGTTTGGCGAGTGTGACAACTGGTACGCTAGGTGTGAGAACTGGATTGAGGAGTATGGAAACTGGTGTACTAGGTGAGGGAACTGAGTTGACAAGTGTGAAAACTGGTACGCTAGGTGAGGGAACTGGTTTGATAAGTGTGGAAACTGGTGTGCTAGGTGAGAGAAATGGATTGAGGGGTATGGAAACTGGTGTGTGATGTGAGGGAACTGGTTTGATAAGTGTGGAAACTGGTGTGCTAGGTGAGAGAAATGGATTGAGGGGTATGGAAACTGGTGTGTGATGTGAGGGAACTGGTTTGATAAGTGTGGACACTGGTGTGCTAGGTGTGAGAAATGGATTGAGGGGTATGGAAACTAGTGTGTGATGTGTGGGAACTGGTGTGCTAGGTGTGAGAAATGGATTGAGGGGTATGGAAACTAGTGTGTGATGTGTGGGAACTGGTTTGGCGGGTGTGAAAACTGGTGTGCTAGTTGAGGGAACTGGTTTGATAAGTGTGGAAACTGCTGTGCTAGGTGAGAGAAATGGATTGAGGGGTACGGAAACTGGTGCGCTAGGTGAGGGAACTGGTTTGACGGATGTGGAAACTGGTGCGCTAGGTGGGCGATACTGTGAGGTAGGAGTGGAAACTGGTGCACTAGGTGAGGGAACTGGTTTGACGGATGTGGAAACTGGTGTGTGAGGTGAGGCAACTGGTTTGACGGGTGTGGAAACTGGTAAGCTAGGTGGGCGATACTGTGAGGTAGGAGTGTAACCTGGTGCACTAGGTGAGGGAACTGGTATGACGGGTGTAGAAACTGGTGCGCTAGGTGAGGGAACTGGTTTGATAAGTGTGGAAACTGGTGTGCTAGGTGAGAGAAATGGATTGAGGGGTACGGAAACTGGTCTGTGATGTGAGGGAACTGGTTTGATGGGTGTGGAAACTGGTGTGCTAGGTGAGGGAACTGGTTTGATAAGTGTGGAAACTGGTGCACTAGGTGAGAGAACTGGTTTGATGGGTGTGGAAACTGGTGCGCTAGGTGGGTGATACTGTGAGATAGGAGTGGAAACTGCTACGCTAGGTGAGGGTACTGGTTTGAAGGGTGTGTAAAATGGTGCGCTAGCTGAGGGAACTGGTTTGATGGGTGTGGAAACTGGTGCGCTAGGTGGGTGATACTGTGAGATAGAAGTGGAAACTGGTGTACTAGGTAAGGGAACTGGTCTGCTAGGTCGGGGAACTGATGTGCCAAGTGAGGGATATGGTCCGCGTGGGGGAACTGCTGCTGGTGCTGGTACCGACGCTGCACCATTGTACCAACGGAGGGGGTTTGAGGTCTTCTTGTACTGGAGCAGGTACTCGGGGTAGATCTGGTGTTTCTCAAACACAACAAAGATGGAGGGATCTCTGATGTTGTCCACACAGCTGTCGTAGAAGCGCGTGTCCCCGCTGTCCTTGGAGGGAGGGCGGAGGTAGTTGGAGGATCCTCGGGTGAAGTCGCCCACCAGGACTCGCGAGATAAACATGGATCTGACGTCGGACTGGCCGGTGTAGCGGTGGGAGTACTTGGCATCCCTGGCAAAGTAACTCCCTGAGATTGGCGAGAGAAAGAGAAGAGATTGCTTTGACATCGTCTAGGCAGACCAGATGTCCCCGTTTTGCAGGGACAGTCCCGGGATTTGGTGTTTTGTCCCCAACTGGCACTGTTCCCGGAGAAATGCCTCAGATTTCCCTCTATGCCCTCTCTTTTCTTATTTTAATCGATCATGTGAGTCAAAAATGTCCCCTAATTTGCTCTAAAACATCTGGTCACCTTAATGTTGTCACCAAGCAGTACTCACCTTCCACATTACACCCTGCAAAGAATATCCATCTTAACTGTGACAGGTTTTCAAACTGCTCAAATGATAGATGAGAATGAAGTAGAGTAAAATCTATGATCAAAGTAGTCATATTCTTCTACATTCTGTCATTATATTAAGTTTTAGTGAATGAAATAACAGTAATAGTGAAATTAGACTATTTTTCATTGTGCTAGGGACTCCCTGGACTGCAAAAAAGTATCCATTTTCAGGTGAGATAATTGCATTGTTTCCTATGCAAATCAACTGTTTTCAATAATTTACTTGGATTAAGACTGAGTATGAGAATAGATGACTTGTTAAAATCAGTGTTGGGGGTACGCGTTACAGTAATCAGATTACTTTTTCGTGGCAACGAGTAACTTAACGCGTTAGATTTGTGTAATCAGTTATTAGTTACTTTCTCAAAGTTACATTTTGCTACTTTTATTTTTCTTTCAACTGGTTAAATGTTTAATTAGTGCAAATTAAAAAAATTAAGGTATTGTACGCTACATGATATTAGACTGCAGCAGGCTGCGGTGCGGTGGAGGCTCGTAGGTTACGACTCGCTTTCAGAATGAACACAACAAACTGCAGAACTTGGAAATATTCACATTTGAGCTGATCGAAGAGAAGGATAACTGTAAGTTTAGCTTTCACTATCTAACCTGAAGATATATTTTGAGACCAGACCGGATCAATTAAGGCTCCGTTGATCACCGGGAAGAAGTTAGTTTGAAGTTTGATATTCACCGGTTGATGCGCCTTTTAACCATCTCAATAGCATATTTTTTCTCAAGGCTTTTTTATGGAGAGAAACACGGAGCCAATGTTTCACAGTGTTGATAAAGTCAGAATCACCTGCGGGTGTGATACAGTGACGGCAGAAAGGTATCCAGTCGGTCCAAACCCCCACTGAGTATTTACTGTGGAACCAGGAGACTGAAAGCTGCCTTGATGTTTTCTTTAGACAACAGTAGCTTGTTACTTAAGGCTGTGTCCCAAACCCGATGATTAGTGATGATTTCTGTACAATAAGAGTGATGTAACTAGTTACTATTTAGGGCAAGTAACGAAGTAAAGTAACTAGTTATTTTCAAAAGTAACTTTCCCCAACACAGGTTAAGACTGACATTTTCTGCAGTGCAAACACTGAATTGAATGTGTTGGTTTTCCATTCTCTCAGAGTTTAATTCATTACTTATAAATGTATTAATTTATGACTTACATGAAATGTGCATATCATTTATTACCGACACAATTAGCATGAGAAATATATTTGTTTCAACTCACCTTTCCCGAAGGAGGTTCCATGAGTCCCACAGATTCTCCAGTCAAAGTTGTCGACACAGATGGCGTCTACGTGTTTAGAGTCTGTGCCATGGAAGAGTTTTCTTTCCATCACATTTCGCCCACTGTTGTTGTTCTTCATCCTATCCTTTTGCCTGTTAATCAGGAAAAAAGAGATGTTAGAAAAAGCATATGGTCAATAAACTGGTACAGTTAGCAAGAAAGAGACTTTGCAGTTACATCATACATTTCATTGCAATAACATCTGTCTCCATAATGGAAGTCCACTAGAGAATTGGCTCTGCACAAATATGTCTAAATATCTAACAGTCGCGCTAGAAAAAGGGAGCTAGCTGAAAAAGTTTTTTGGTGTGGCTAGATCCCTTCAGTAACACTGTAAGTAAAAGTTAGTAGTCTGATAAGGTGGATTTGTTTCCAAATATAGGTTATAGTGACACAGTAAACTGTCTTGTCTTTAGCCCTAGACTCTACTCATTTAGCAAATTGCAACCAATGTTGATGCTGACATTCAACTAGGCACTACTAACACTAGCTTCTACAAGCAACATGATCTCACACAAATACGTGAAATGAACACAAACTCTAAAGCGGCTGTGGACACGACGTTCCCCCGCAACACATTGAAATACGTTCCTCCACCATGAATTTAAATATGTTCTTCTGCCTCGAACTTAAATATGTTCCTCCACCACAAAAAGATACATAATTGGCAGGGGGGTCTTTGGGTCCACCCCCAGAAAAAAAATAGTAATTTAAAACAACTTTCCTGCATTTCTACACCACCTAACCTCTTGGATTAAGTCAAGAAACAGCAAACCTGTATAATATTAACCAAAAGTGTAAAATTATGTTATATTACTAGATTTCAGAAGAGCAGAAAAGCCGCTGACTGAGATTACTCTGAGCACCATGCATGGGAATACACTACAATATAATAGATTTGTGTATATTTCTCACTTTCCCCCGATGGTCTGAATAACTCACTGCTGCACGGTACTGCTGTTGCACTGTGCTGCTCTGTCTTGTCTGTCCGTGTGCTGTTAGTGTCTCTTTTCGCGCCGTGACGTTATCAGTTATGAATTTGTTTTTCACTGCATGAGAAAATGGACTTGTGGCGTGAGAGCGTGTGAAAAGTGTCAATTGCGTCTCACGGTCAATGCGTGAGAGTTGGCAGCCCTGCTAATGTAACTTTATCAAAGATTTCTACTTCTCTCTCTAGCTCTTCCAGTCAACATTAGCATATTAGCAATCCATGGCAGCAAGGCGGCATACAAGCTCCTGTGGTCTTTGCTGCAAAACCTCTCACCTTGGCAACTTGCTTTAAGTCAATTTATACGGAAGCTAGTCAAACCATACACATAAAAATGGCCGCTGCTTGAACCTAGAACGCTGATTTAAATGGGAATGACCATTTTATCCATTCCAGTTCTGTGGTTAGAACTAAGGGTGCTACACATCACTTGAAAGCCCTCTATCTGAAGGGGAGTCAGGTCAAAGTGACATTTCGACATACAGTATGTTGCAATTAAAGACGTACCACTCAAAGACTTCCCACAGTGCTTTGTTCTGAATCCTCTCTATCTGGACAATGTCAAAGCCTCTCATGGTGTTACAAAACAGGCCTTCAATCTCCTGATACTCCACTGAGGAGCTTTGGAGGGAGACTCGCTGGAAGAGACACACAACACAGAGGACAGTTATTATATTTTTTAAATGTCTAGCTTAATGATTACAGGAACATAAGCAGTATAAGACTGTTCAAACAACACCGGCTGATAAGGAATAGGATGAACTAGACGGTACGCTGCAAAAAAGGTTTTTTACTTTCTGCCTCAATAGACCTTTTTTCACAAACATAGCTGCCGTACTTCTGCAGGGTATAGCTCGGTTCTCACCATTGCCAGCAATGTTAAAAAGCCAACTTTCTGACGCCCATAACTCTGTCTGTGATCACTTATTTTGTGTTTCAACGTAATGTATAACACAATACAGGTGTTGTCATTGACATATCTTTCTATTTCTGTTGTCAGACGACTGCGCAAGTAGCTGTGATCGAGGGTCACAAAATGCTAACTGGCTAACGCTAATTTCTGTACTGTTAACATTTTGTGACCCTTGATCAAATCACTTTTTTTTATAGTGGTGGAGTCCTCTGACAACAGAAACAGAAACATATGTCAGTGACAACAGCTGTATTGTGTTATGCATTATGTTGAAACACAAAATAAGTGATCACAGACAGAGTTATGGCCGACAGAAAGTTGGCTTTTTAACATTGCTGGCAATAGTGAGAACCGAGCTATACCCTGACCCCTTACTTTGGTTTTATTTTTAAGGTGATAAAAAGCTTGTAATTGGTTGTTAAAATTGAGATCGGAATCCATAATAACACCAAGATTCCTAGCTTGGTCTTTACTCTTGAGAGACAGGGAGACAAGGTGAGTCCTAATTTTCTGCCTCTTTTCCTTAGTGCCAAAGATAATTACCTCAGTTTTGTCTTTATTTAGGTGAAAAAAGTTTTGGCAGATCCAGTCATTAATTTCCTCAATACACCGAATCAGAGAATCAATCTACAAGACCAAAGTGCACTTGAAGAAAGAGATATATAGAGCTGAGTGTCATCTGCATAATTGTGGTAATTAATGCTATTTTTCTGTATGATATGTCCTAGTGGAAGCATGTAGAGGTTGAATAAAAGAGGGCCAAGGATTGAGCCCTGTGGAACTCCACATGTCATACTGACCCTTTCAGAGACAAACTCATCAATAGACACAAAGTAGTTCCTATTAGTGCCTGAAAGGAGTACGGAAGCTATTTCTATTAATAAAGCAGACATTTCTCAGTTTGCATTGATGGATTATGGCTTCAGAGTGACAGAGTTGCCTCTCAACAGGATATTTAGTGGAGTTATGGGCATCTTATGAGCAGAGGAAGATAAATGTGCAGAAATTCAAGATCACATTTAACGACACACTATGCAGTGAACAACAATCTAGTCAGGTCTGAAGCAGCAGAGAGACTCAACATTGGTAGGGCCCCTAAACTTCTGGGGAGACTTAACAGCAGCAGTGGATACCGTTTAGGAGTCCAAAGGTGGCTTTTCTTACTAAGTTGCAGTTTGAAGGTACAGTTATTTAAAGTGTGTAATACATTACCTTGAATCCTGTTAAAGGAATTTGTGTCTTGTCCCAGTGTGCTGGTACAGCTTTGAAATTTGATTGATTACCCACAGGCTTTCTGCAGACAGAAGGCAAATTGATGAGCAAGGCACTAGCACTGCCAGGGTTAGCACTTCCATCTCCCACTAAAAATGTACTGTATTTGTTCTTTTTACAGTAAGTTGATTTGGACAAAAGCGCCCAACAGATGGCATGTGTTAACTTTTCAAAAAAAATTCATCAATTTTCAAAAATTTTGCCAGTTTAGAAAACTCTAAACATTCAATAAATATGTTTTGCAGCCTGTCTTCATCTGCATGGTGTTGCTAAGCCATGAAAAAATATGTAGCAGAAATGTACACAGTGCATTTGAACTGCAGCAGCATTACCTCACTTTCTTTGTTTGGGCATCAGCTGAGGAGACAAACACAGGCCGTCTTCTCACCAGCCTCTTAGTGCCGTACTGCTTATTTGTTTGTATCATGTCTGACAAAGAAGGCATGTTATTATGATTACTTCATCAGAAAATACTTTAAGATTTGTGGACCTGGAATTATTGAGGTAAATTGAATAATCCTTGCTTACCCTGGAAATTGAGTGAATACGTCTGCGAACCGGCTTTGAACTCCACCACATTCTTCTCATCATTCAGGAACTTCTGCTCCAGTTCTGCACTGCTGATGTTTGCTCCAAGGCGTCCACCGGTCTGCAACTCAGGTCAAATAAAGCAAGAAAAGCCCATTTTTACCTCTGAAGACAACTGAAAGAGCAACTGACCAATCTGCAGCCAGATGAGAGGTACAGACAGAGATTAGTGGCAAGAGATTGTATCTGAACTGCCTAAATTGAATTGAATTTTGTCATACTGATATTGAGCGCGAATTGCCATTGTCCCTAGGTCATGTTTAACAGTATTTCCTCATGTCACTGTGTGAGCTGTCGTCATGTTCCAAGACAAACTGTACGTTATTGTTACTCTGGGAATAAAGTAATTCTGATTGTGATTGACTCACAGCTGAAGTGTACAGGTTCCAGTTTCTGAACTCGTCCTCCCAGTACCAAACCCACTCTGTGGTGAGAACGAAGGTCGGATGGAGTACAGAGGAAGCGGTGGAGAGTCGCCGTACTTTGTTTGATCCGCAGGTCATCGTGTCAAAACATACAGTTTGGCTGCCGTGACTGCTGCAGAAAAGGCAGAAAGAAGCGTTGTATCAAATAACATTTCACAATGATTTAACTAGTAAGACATTATCCCAGTTACAGGATGCATAAGGACTATTTGGGGCTCCGAGAACCCCTGGCGAGAGAATTCACTAGAGGTTAAAAAGAGCAATTTAAGATAGTGAGATTATGAAAAGGGAATAAAATTTCCCAGAGTTGTTAGATTCTAATGATAGACAAGGAAAGAATTCCCCTATGAATTCCCTTGAAATTCTCTTTGAATTCCCTTTATTGCAAATGGAAATTCCCTTTAAAATCACTTGATCTATTGGCATTAGGATTACACCGATGTATCGGTATGCCGAACAATCAGGTCGGTATTTCATACAAATTGGATCGGCCATTCATTGTCGTCTCCCGCTGATGTAATGGAGGTGAGGATCTGATTTTACTCAGCAGCTTTAGGGTGTCAGTTTATAAAACTTTCAATGAAACCTGCCTCACTCTGCCTTAAAGAGCTGCTAACCTGAAAAGAATTAGTCTGTTAGCTAGTCATTAGTCTGGGGTTCAGTGGAGAGTTTTAGTGTCCCATGATGGTCTAAATGCTGTTTCAGAGGCTTTTCCACCCTAAGGAGAAGATAATCCAGAGGGAATATACTTACTCAATATACTCAATACTTTTTAATTTTTTAGAGATTTTTAAAAAATATATTGAATATCACCACAAAATATCGTCTGTTGGCAGCTTCAATCCAAAAGTATCCGAATCAGCCTTCAAAAATCCATATCGATAATTGCCATATCAACATGTGGCACGGTAATCTCAGTGATTGCCAGCAGATTGTACCTGTATGTCTTTTCAGGATCACAGTAGTCCTTCTCGATCTCCTCATTGTCAGGCAGAGCGGTCCACTGTTGTCCCTGTCTGACCTGCCATCTGTACGGCAGCTTCTCATGGACTTTAAGACACCGTTCTGAGAAGAGTATGACCAAACACATCAGTAATAAGGTTTGTATAAAAAAAGAGATTAATAATACTGTGATCAAGCTGATGTGATGTGATTATTTTTTCTCATATACTGTATATGAAACTAGCTTAAAGGATTACCTATAATTCACTCACCACCATGTTTACAGTGTCCCTTGATGAAGTACAAGCATATCTCAGTTTTATCTAATGGAAACAAACAAAATAACAACATGAATAATAATCAGATGATTTCATATAAATAAATGTCTGGTTTGCCATTCACTGTGAGTGATATAACCCAACAGCCATTCAACCTATATCCAGTTGAAAGCTTTTCCATTTGCTGTTCTTAACAGCCGGTGTCAGGTAGCTCTTTCCTGAGAAAAATCAACAGGAAGTGATGCGTTTTATGTTTCTGATTTGTTTGGAAAAAAGAGAAGAAGAAGAACTGGGTAGTTAGCATGAGCAGTGATAGCCACCATGGCTGAACAGACAAAGAAGAGAGAAACTCAAACTGCATCAACAGAAAATCCAAGCTCCGCCCACACTGTTTGCTTGACAGGTGATCTCTGGGAAGTGCAGTGCAGTGATCATTAAAAAACAAAAAATCACTTATCTACAACTTAAAAGGAATAGTTCACCCAAAATTGTAGATTTTGTCATTATCTACTCACCCTCATGTCAGTCGAAACACTGGTGAAGTGTGTATGTCCATTTAACACACAGCGAGTCAGATGGTGCAGCTCCACTTCGGCTTTCTCCAAAACAAGTGGCTGGAGACCGCTTCTTTAGAGTTCCAAAACGGTCAAAAAATGACCATAACATTACTCCAAATAGCATAATGGAAGTGTTCTGAAGCCAAACGATTGCACTGTGGGTCCAAAACTCTGATATTTACCTCATTATCGCCATGATTTTCCCCACTCACAGAGCTCTGGTTGCCCTACCGCAATCTGGTGGAAGAGTCTTGGTGTCTTCATGTGCTCCTTGTATGTTCATACTTCCGAGTTTCAAAGTTATAAAAACAACCTGTCGCATATTCAAGTACTTTCAATTTTAATAATCGACCCTGAAACAAAAGTAACTTTTTTGGTGACTATTTTAGAAACCAAGACAGAGCTACTTTGTGCTGCAATGGCAGAATGAAGAGGATCATTTTTGCATCAGTTTTGTAATTGATAATTTAATAAGTTTATTGGCTAAAAGTTGGTGTATATGTGTGACACCTAAAACTTAAAGAGTGAGAATGTCACATCTTGGTATCTTGGGTATGTAAGATTTGACTAACCCATTTGTATTTACCCCTTCAATGGATTGTTCAAGCACGCTCTACATGTAATTATAATATTTCCAATAGCATTTGAAGGCAGCATTTGCGAGGTACAGAACAAGTGGGGAAAATCTAGGCAATAATGAGGTAAATATCATACTTTTGGGCCCAAAGTGCTGTCGTTTGTCTTCAGAACACTTGGATTAAGCTGAAACGAAGCTCTATCAGCTAACTCGCTCTATATGATATTACCATACAAACCTAACTGGTGTTTCAAGTGACATGAGGGTGAGTAGATAATGACAAATTTTCTTTTTTGGGGGAACTATTCCTTGAATTCCCGTAAATACAGCTTATCCTACCATAGAATCTTTCAAAACTGTCTTACTGGATTTACCTTTGGCAAACTGGCTTTTCTTGGGTCTTTGCCTTTGTCTTCTGTTCAGTGTGTCATCGCTGCTAGCAGCTGTGGCGTGAACAGCAGCAAGGATGTCACTGGTGGAACAGGCTCGTTGTTGCAGTTGATGGTTGCCATTGTTGCCCCTGTTGCCCTTGCTCCTCAAAGCCTCTATGTTCATATAAACAGACTTCATGGAGCGAATGAGGTGGTCGGGCATGCCTCTACCCTGCAGGGTTTTGAGCGGCTGCGGATCATAAAAGTCATGAGTCCTGGGGCAGGAACAGACTCCCTTCAGGTGTTTCTCACAGATGTGGAGCCTGTTGCAACCATCACCATCCTGACACCGGCCGTACGGCCCGTCACCGTTGTTGTAATCATGACATATCTTGTAGAAGATGGATGAGAATGGGAAAAAGGTGGTTAGAAACAATGTAAACTTGCGTCACCGCACTTTTCTAACCAACAACTGGGTTTAAATTTCTCCAGACCTCTGTTTGAGCTGGAGGTGTGGCTGTGTGAGGTTAGCCCTTGCCCAATTGATCAATCAATCAATCAATCAATCAATCAAATTTCAATCCCCCCTCCCTCTTGATCCTCTTTCCAGTCTGGTACTTACAGGAGGCAGGAAGAAGTTGTCGTTCTGCAGCAGCAGTGTGCACAGCTCCTTCAGGTCCAGATCCTCCAGCTCATGCTCTCTCAGTATCTTCACATTATGTGCAGACTTCAGATCATGGGAGAAGCGGCATCTTCTCCTAAAATTAAAGGCCCCATATTACTCAGTTTTTATTCGCTTCAGGATGAGAATAATGAGCGCAGTCGTGATTCTCCTCCACTTCCTTGTTTACACGCCTAGTCACACAAACTGAAAAACTCTGCTGAAAGTGACTTATATAACGCTATCCGTTTAGTTATCAGACTTTCAAATGTCCGCTCACTCTAACACTATACATGTAAATTATTTCACATATCTCCATTCTTTGTAGCCGGCTGGTGTTCCGCGCAGGACTGTCTCTCCATTGAAAACTTGGCTGTATTCCTTGATCCGTTTGATGCTGCCCTGGTGGATTGGGGTAACGGTTTCTTTCGAGGGCATGGAGATTTCTTGGTGGTTCTGATCTCTTGAACGGTAGTGCACTTGTACCTGTATCTCCATTGTATTGCTCTCTTGTGGTTAGGCACACACTTTTATGTAAAGTTCCATTTGTTTTTAATTGTATCTCTGTTTGTTTTGTTTGTTTGTTTTTAGTTGTATCTGCTTATCTCTTGTATAACCTTTTATTCCTATTTTTATTATTTTTTATTTATTTGTATTATTCAGCTCTATTATTTATTTAATTGTGGTAGTTTTACATCACTGTCTCCTTGGGCTTTATTGTATGTAAAGCACTTTGTAAACATTGTTTTTAGAAAAGCGCTATACAAATAAAGTTATTATTATTATTGTTATTAGTATTATTATTATTATTATTATTAATAAGCACACGCGTCACACACAGCAGTTGGCTTCAGAAGCAGTAATTCCGCTTTTCTTCCCCGGACTTTGGAACGGTAATTCTCGGAGGAAAAAGTTCACTACACAACCAGACGGCAAAGAAGGATTTAGCAGAGAATTGGACATCCAGCGATTAGCCGGATTGTTGTGAAAAGTCACAGCCGTATTCTGCAATGACGCCCGGTCACAGAGTCTCACAGGCTTCTCTCTCTTGAACCATCTGGGAAGACCTCTCACTGTGTGACGTAGCCCTATGACTAGTAGTGTAAACACGGAAGTGGAGGAGATTCACAACTGCGCACGTGCAATGTTTTTTGAACGTTTTTTGGCTGTAGTGAAGGTTTGCTCTGAATCATGGCGTCAGTATCGGTCTTTTCCACTCACTGTGCGATTGCTGGCTTCAGGAGACTTGGATTATGCTTCAGGAGCTATATGGAGTCATTTTATGGATATTTTCAGTTCTTTTTCTGCTCTTTTCTGAACTCTAAAGATCGGTCCCCATAGACTTCAGTTGTTTTGGAGAACGCTGCTACAAAGTCATGCTTGGAACCGGGATTGTTGTATGGACTAACAAACTAAACTAGAGTTTCAACTGGCATGAGGGTGAGTAGATAATGATTGAATCTTCATTTTTGGGTGAACTATTCCTTTAAGCTGCAGGACGTCCATGTTTGTTTATCATTTTCTTGATTGTGAAGCACTTTGTAACTTTGCTTTGAAAAGTGCTACATAAATAAAGATCATTATATAATTATTATCACTTGTTGTACAGGATAAAATAGCACATGAATGCAACACTGTTTAGCAGCCGATTTGGGAGTCCTCGTTGGAATTTCCCACCAACACTTGAACGCACCATATGTCTGAAACTGCCTTTAACGTCCCCATGAAATGAACTCCAGTTACTTTTCCTTCCTAGGAAACAGTGCATTTTTACTGGTGACCTCATGCTGCACCAGGAGGTGTAAATATAAATTCCAACCAATAAAACATCACAGATGTTTTAACAGTCTGTCCCCTCCACTCCTCCCATCAAATAAAACTGCCTTTCTCTCCCTAACTGATCTCCCATTGGTTTACACTTTTGAATGATCTCTCCCTGTGTTATGTCCTGCCCCAAAAATCCTGTTTCAACAGGAAGTAATAATACTAATCATAATAATAATAACCTTTATTTGTATAGCACCTTTCATACACAATATTTTTATTTTATTTTATTTAACCTTTATTTAACCAGGTCGATCCCGTTGAGATACAATGACCTCTGCATTGTATCTGCAGCTCAAAGTGCTTTATATCAATAGAAGGCATATAAAGAACAGACAAAAAGATGAAATATATAAAAGGACACATTGTTAGTATTACTCAGATTGTTACTGAAAGCATCACCCATTTCATGTACTGAGCAGTTTATACGACATGAGTCCAATTCTCTTACAAGCTCTGAGAACTCAAGCTGCTGTTACATCTGCGAACCGCTTTTGAACAACAGTTTTTTTTCATGTTCCTGGTTACAATCAAACAAGAATCAAAGAATACACAGTAGTGGTCGGAAACAGATATATTAGACACTGATACATTGTCAATCATTAACCCTTTCGTCACGACCAGGTCAAGTGTGTTACCGTGTTGGTGTGTAGCCTCAGTGACATGTTGAGTTAGTTCTAAACTGTCCAGTAGGTTGATGAATTCCATAGCCTTTGAATCAAACATATTATTTGTGAATCTCTGGGAGAAAAACTGATAGTTGCCTAGGTGACCGATAGAGTGTTAAAATAAGTACTGCAGCTTCAGCCTTGAGGACAAAGGCCAGATATTCAAAAGACGAGAACACTCCTAGGCCAACTTTACAGCCTGTACAGTAACTGATCTGGGTTGATTGGGCTACTTCCCCCCCGCCCTGTCTAAGTGATAAAAGTTGCAGTTTGGAGGACGCTTCAATAAGTGTTGCATTGCTATCTTAATCTAGTTTCTGTTTTCTAGATCATTAATTAAAAATGATTTGTTTGTTACTGATCTAAAATTTAGTAAAGCTAATTTTGAAGTTTTAACAGGGCCTGACACCAATTTTGAGTGAAGAGGTATACATATCAAATTCAATGGGTTTGAGTGAGTTGAGTACATCTTATTTATCCTGTTCCTAGTCAATACAGGAATGAAAACCTCCATGCACTGATGTAAAGTCTCTTATAATGTTGATGGTGGGCCAGCAAATCAAGTAAAGATTTCATGAGGTCTTTAACAACAAATTGATTTTTGAAACTGCAGTAACTTTAAATGAAACCACTCAAGCAAAATAAAATGTTCAGGTCTTCATTAAACAGCTTTAATCACCTTTTTTATGTAAAAAGAATAAAAGCTAATTTCAGTAGGGCCCCTTTACTAATAATTGAAAACTGTTAACCTTATGAACAATATAATTTCCTAAAAAGACACAGGCCTTAACCTACCCGCCTATCAACTGTAAGTAACAGTAGGCCCAGTTTGAGGCTTGTCACATGACACACTGTAGGCCTAACAACAGACTTTATTAATAGGAACTAATAATGACACTTGGCAGTAACTCACCTCGTCTGACTGAACTGACAGGATCCCAGCAGGAACTTTTTACACAGATGTAAACTGCTGCATCCCTGACAGTCTTTGGCTTTACACAGTCGCACTTCTGTCTTGGCCACCACCTTCTGCTGCCCGCCGGAGGAACACCAAGCAAACTTCTCCCGGTTCGAGATAATCTCCCTCACATCCTGGGAATCTCCAAAACAGCCGATAAACACCAGTTCATCAATGTTGACTGATCCTTGATTGGCACAGATGAATTTCATTACCGCGGACTCCGTCATGTTGAGGCTCTTGCTCGGTTTCCTTCCACATCCACTAGAACACTGAAGCGCTGGCAGACGGTTTACTTTGATTTCTGACAATTGGAAACCGAAACTATGACTTATTTAAGCAGGAATGATGCGGTACCGCTGCTGTCCGGCTGGGGGCCTCAGTGAGCCATTTACCTTCATGTTATATTTCAGGACAGGTTGGTCTTCCTTTTTAATGACACACAGTGAGAGAAAACATGGAGAATAACAAATAATTTGTCAGGGACAAGATTAAGGAAGGTCAAGATTTCACATATCTCTCCTTAGTGCAGCAGTAAATCCTCAAAAAGGCTTTAGTTTTTTTGAGGTAGCCCAACCAAAACAAAACACAGCCATGCTTTCTGAAGTCTCTAGTCTCTCCTTTATATGGGATGTTGTGAACAAAAAGTGTACTGCAAAGCAGGTAAAATCAGTGGATAAAGTGACATACACCCAAAAAAACCTCAAAAAGTATATACAAATCAGTTCTCACCTAAAGGACCAAGGGTTGGTGTAAAATACAAGTCATGGACTGGATGATTCAAGTTCTTGTTTATTTTTGACAGACATAGGAACATTTAAAAAAGGGAAAGAGTCATTTTGACCTGGATGGCGGTTCCATTACAGGACTGTGACCAGTTTATCCCCCTTTTTTATCTTCAGAATACAGGTCACCCCTCTTCAGTTTACTACAAATCAATACTTTGGTTTAGTACAGATCAATGCCTAGGTTTAGAACAAATTAATGCATAGATTTTATTACAAATCAATGTGTAGATATAGTATCAATCAATGCGTAGGTTTTATATAAATCATTGCCGAGGTGTAGTACCAATCAATACATAGGTATAGTGCAAATCAATTCGTAGGTTTAGTACAAATCAATGCCTAGAGTACAAATCAATGCCTAGGTATAGTACGAACCAATGCACAGCTTTAGTATAAATCAATGTGTAGATATAATTCAGATTTGTGGCTCCACATGGAAAGGTCTAATGTCAGAGGAAGAGGCGGTGGACATATTGATTATTTTGCCCTGCCTCATTTCACAAAGAGGCCCAACCTGACTGCTGGTGGCATTTCTAATTCATTTAAAGAGAGAGAGAGTGTTTTGGGAACACAGCTACATGTAGAAAAAGAAGTGAGAAGGTACAACGTGACTGTCCTTTCTCTTGATATTTTTTTTTATATTTGGCCATGTAATTCTCTAAAAGAAAAAAAATCACATACTTTTTAGTATGTAAATACAGTGGATTCAATGATTTCCTCTCAAATATTTAACATAAGTACAATTTGTGAATTTCTATATTGCCGTCATTACCACCACATCAAACAATTTGCAGGACAATAAAGTTTTGTCATAATGTGTTTATTTAGTAACCATGGCAATCTGTAGTGTCACGAGAGCACATGGGTCATGGCTAGAAGGTATCCGCATTTTGTTGAGGAGACGTGTCTCTCGCGAGAGTTGGTCTGTGTCTCTCTAGTAGAGCAGGGAGCTGTCTGATGTTGATGTTGCTGTAGGCGATCGCAGGGAATATCATAATAACAAGCATAGAGGCGTTCTGATCAGGTGAAAAAAAATTAAAAAGCCTTTCTTGACTACATGGCTGAACAAAGACTAACAATTAAAAAGTAACCCTCTATCTTCGGATCTTGGATCTTCAGACGGATCTTATTTTTGATTATTGTAAGATCACCTGTCATACATGTTTGTCCATTGGAAACACGTTCTGAGCCCCACCGCCAACAAGAGTTTGACAAATTCAGATACCTTCTAGCCATGACCGAGCACATGGATGTCAAGGAGGAAGACTGACATTTTGATAACCAGAAATCAACAAGCTGTAGTTTGATAGTGTTTTTGAATTGTAATTTAATTTCTTCATATTTTTATGTAAATTGAGTACATTGCTAGCTAGCTCTAAAGGTGACATTAGCAAGTCCAACCAGTAGCTAGCTGTTAGCTGAAAATTCAGAAATGTCATTTCTACCATGCGTCATTACCACCACTTAATGAGGTGTGGTGGTAAATACAAATCGTGGTGGTAATGACAAAATGTATTAGTTGATAGCTTTTTCTTTGTTCATGAAAAGACTGTGTAGATTATGCATTAGATTATTGCACAAATGTATATTTCCTGTTATTTTACCATTTATTTAAAATATTCTTTTGAATATTTGTGTCTCATTTACAACTGAAATTATTATTATTATGTTTGTTTAGTGTCTTCGCCATGGCTCCCAAATCAATAGGCCAAAGTTCAAAATCTTACAGAGAATTAAAGACGATCCGTAAAAATACCAAAGATACTTATAAATATAGCCGCATGCGGCAATGACGGGGTCCAAGCATCTGGTGACGTCTAGGGTACATGCGTGTTGTTGGCACCAAATGTTGCACATGTCCTCAGAGTTGATACCTGCACAAGTGCACCAACTTTGGTTGAGATAGCACAAGGCGTTCGTGAGTTATGGCTCATTTTGTCACATGTGTGCCACGCCCTACAATTGATTGGCCTGTAGCGGCCAAACGATATGGAGTACATGAAATCTTTTCATGAGTTTTAATCATGGCCATCCAGAGATCATGCATACCAAATTTGGAGATGATTGCCTCAACTGTCTAGGAGGAGTTTGCAAAAATAGGTTTTTGAGAAAATTCAAAATGGCGGAAAATCAAATATGGCGGGAATGGGCGGGGCCTATCACAATGATGCGGCGTTACCCAAGGAATACAGGAACAAAAGAATTTTGTGTCTATGATGTATAGTTACTGAGTTATGGGCATTTCAAATTTAAAACGTTGCTGTAGCGCCCCCTATGGGTGACATGACAGGACATTCGGGCTGGTATCTCAGAGTAGACATCTGCACATGTGTACCAAATTTGGTGCAGGTAGCATAATGCACTCATGAGTTACGGCAGTTTCTGTGAAATAGACCCCGCCCACAACGTTTGATTAAACTTTGGAAGCTAATTAAATCAGAACGGTAAGGTATATCAAAACGATTTCCATAACTTTTGATCATGGGGATCCAGAGGTGATGCACACCAAATTTGGAGATGATTGCCTCAACGGTGTAGGAGGAGTTGGCAAAAGTAGGTTTTTGAGAAAATTCAAAATGGCGGAAAATCTAGTCAGACGGAAATGGGCGTGGCCTATCTGGATAGATGCATGGGGATCCAGGGAATCCAGGAGAAGTGGAATTTTGATTCTGTGACTCACGGTTCAGGAGTTATGGACCAAAACGTGCAGGGGGCTGTTATAGCGCCACCATCAGGTGGATTGGTGTCATTTTTGTTGCCTGAGTAGTGGGTGACATTTCCAACCTATGTGGAAAGTTTGGGTGCTGTGGGGCTTATGGTTTCTGAGGTGCATATACTTTTAGGGCACGAGAAGAAAAATAATAATAATAAATATAGCCGCATGCGGCAATGACGGGGTCCAAGCATCTGGTGACCTCTAGGGTACATGCGTGTTATAGACACCAAATTTTGCACATGGCCTCAGAGTTGATACCTGCACAAGTGCACCAACTTTGGTTGAGATAGCACAAGGCGTTAATGAGTTATGGCTCATTTTGTCACATATGTGCCATGCCCTACAATTGATTGGCCTATAGCGGCCAAACGATATGGAGTACAGGAAATCTTTTCATGACTTTTAATCAGGGGAGGCCAGAGATCATGCATACCAAATTTGGAGATGATTGCCTCAACGGTCTAGGAGGAGTTCGCAAAAATAGGTTTTTGAGAAAATTCAAAATGGCGGAAAATCAAAAATGGCGGGAATAGGCGGAACCTATCAAAATGATGCGGCTTTACCCAAGGAATACAGGAACAAAAGAATTTTGTTTCTATGATGTATAGTTACTGAGTTATGGGCATTTCAAATCTGAAACGTTGCTGTAGCGCCCCCTATGGGTGACATGACAGGACATTCGGGCTGGTATCTCAGAGTAGACATCTGCACATGTGTACCAAATTTGGTGCAGGTAGCATAATGCACTCATGAGTTACGGCAGTTTCTGTGAAATAGACCCCGCCCACAACGTTTGATTAAACTTTGGAAGCTAATTAAATCAGAACGGTAGGGAATATCAAACCGATTTCCATAACTTTTAATCATGGGGATCCAGAGGTGATGCACACCAAATTTGGAGATGATTGCCTCAACGGTCTAGGAGGAGTTGGCAAAAATAGGTTTTTGAGAAAATTCAAAATGGCGGAAAATCTAGTCAGACGGAAATGGGCGTGGCCTATCTGGATAGATGCATGGGGATCCAGGGAATCCAGGAGAAGTGGAATTTTGATTCTGTGACTCACGGTTCAGGAGTTATGGACCAAAACGTGCAGGGGGCTGTTATAGCGCCACCATCAGGTGGATTGGTGTCATTTTTGTTGCCTGAGTAGTGGGTGACATTTCCAACCTATGTGGAAAGTTTGGGTGCTGTGGGGCTTATGGTTTCTGAGGTGCATATACTTTTAGGGCACGAGAAGAAAAATAATAATAATAATAATAATAATAAATATAGCCGCATGCGGCAATGACGGGGTCCAAGCATCTGGTGACCTCTAGGGTACATGCGTGTTATAGACACCAAATGTTGCACATGTCCTCAGAGTTGATACCTGCACAAGTGCACCAACTTTGGTTGAGATAGCACAAGGCGTTCATGAGTTATGGCTCATTTTGTCACATATGTGCCACGCCCTACAATTGATTGGCCTATAGCGGCCAAACGATATGGAGTACAGGAAATCTTTTCATAACTTTTAATCAGGGAGGCCAGAGATCATGCATACCAAATTTGGAGATGATTGCCTCAACGGTCTAGGAGGAGTTCGCAAAAATAGGTTTTTGAGAAAATTCAAAATGGCGGAAAATCAAAAATGGCGGGAATAGGCGGAGCCTATCAAAATGATGCGGCTTTACCCAAGGAATACAGGAACAAAAGAATTTTGTTTCTATGATGTATAGTTACTGAGTTATGGGCATTTCAAATCTGAAACGTTGCTGTAGCGCCCCCTATGGGTGACATGACAGGACATTCGGGCTGGTATCTCAGAGTAGACATCTGCACATGTGTACCAAATTTGGTGCAGGTAGCATAATGCACTCATGAGTTACGGCAGTTTCTGTGAAATAGACCCCGCCCACAACGTGTGATTAAACTTTGGAAGCTAATTAAATCAGAACGGTAGGGAATATCAAACCGATTTCCATAACTTTTAATCATGGGGATCCAGAGGTGATGCACACCAAATTTGGAGATGATTGCCTCAACGGTCTAGGAGGAGTTCGCAAAAATAGGTATTTGAGAAAATTCAAAATGGCGGAAAATCTAGTCAGACGGAAATGGGCGTGGCCTATCTGGATAGATGCATGGGGTTCCAGGGAATCCAGGAGAAGTGGAATTTTGATTCTGTGACTCACGGTTCAGGAGTTATGGACCAAAACGTGCAGGGGGCTGTTATAGCGCCACCATCAGGTGGATTGGTGTCATTTTTGTTGCCTGAGTAGTGGGTGACATTTCCAACCTATGTGGAAAGTTTGGGTGCTGTGGGGCTTATGGTTTCTGAGGTGCAGATACTTTTAGGGCACGAGAAGACAAATAATAATAATAAATATAGCCGCAAGCGGCAATGACGGGGTCCAAGAATCTGGTGACCTCTAGGGTACATGCGTGTCGTTGGCACCAAATTTTGCACATGGCCTCAGAGTTGATACCTGCACAAGTGCACCAACTTTGGTTAAGATAGTACAAGGCGTTCATGAGTTATGGCTCATTTTGTCACATATGTGCCACGCCCTACAATTGATTGGCCTATAGCGGCCAGATGATATGGAGTACATGAAATCTTTTCATAATTTTTAATCAGGGGAGGCCAGAGATCATGCATACCAAATTTGGAGATGATTGCCTCAACGGTCTAGGAGGAGTTCGCAAAAATAGGTTTTTGAGAAAATTCAAAATGGCGGAAAATCTAGTCAGACGGAAATGGGCGTGGCCTATCTGGATAGATGCATGGGGATCCAGGGAATCCAGGAGAAGTGGAATTTTGATTCTGTGACTCACGGTTCAGAAGTTATGGACCAAAACGTGAAGTGGGCTGTTATAGCGCCACCTTCAGGTCGATTGGTGTCATTTTTTGTGCCTGAGTAGTGGGTGACATTTCCAACCTATGTGGAAAGTTTGGGTGCTGTGGGGCTTATGGTTTCTGAGGTCCAGATACTTTTAGGGCACGAGAAGAATAAGAAAAATAATAATCGGAACAATTACAATAGGGTTCCTCGCACTACGTGCTTGGACCCCTAATATAGCCGCATGCGGCAATGACGGGGTCCAAGCATCTGGTGACCTCTAGGGTACATGCGTGTTGTTGGCACCAAATGTTGCACATGTCCTCAGAGTTGATACCTGCACAACTGCACCAACTTTGGTTGAGATAGCACAAGGCGTTCGTGAGTTATGGGTCATTTTGTCACATATGTGCCACGCCCTACAATTGATTGGCCTGTAGCGGCCAAACGATATGGAGTACAGGAAATCTTTTCATGACTTTTAATCAGGGGAGGCCAGAGATCATGCATACCAAATCTGGAGATGATTGCCTCAACGGTGTAGGAGGAGTTCGCAAAAATAGGTTTTTGAGAAAATTTAAAATGGCGGATAATTAAAAATGGCGGAAATGGGCGGAGCCTATCAAAATGGTGCGGCTTTACCCAAGGAATACAGGAACAAAAGAATTGTGTTTCTATGATGTATAGTTACTGAGTTATGGGCATTTAAAATCTGAAACGTTGCTGTAGCGCCCCCTATGGGTGACATGACAGGACATTCGGGCTGGTATCTCAGAGTAGACATGTGCACATGTCTACCAAATTTGGTGCAGGTAGCATAATGCACTCATGAGTTACAGCAGTTTCTGTGAAATAGACCCCACCCACAACGTTTGATTAAACTTTGGAAGCTAATTAAATCAGAACGGTTTGGAATATCAAACCGATTTCCATAACTTTTAATCATGGGGATCCAGAGGTGATGCACACCAAATTTGGAGATGATTGCCTCAACGGTCTAGGAGGAGTTCGCAAAAGTAGGTTTTTGATAAAATTCAAAATGGCGGAAAATCTAGTCAGACGGAAATGGGCGTGGCCTATCTGGATAGATGCATGGGGATCCAGGGAATCCAGGAGAAGTGGAATTTTGATTCTGTGACTCACGGTTCAGGAGTTATGGACCAAAACGTGCAGGGGGCTGTTATAGCGCCACCATCAGGTGGATTGGTGTCATTTTTGTTGCCTGAGTAGTGGGTGACATTTCCAACCTATGTGGAAAGTTTGGGTGCTGTGGGGCTTATGGTTTCTGAGGTGCATATACTTTTAGGGCACGAGAAGAAAAATAATAATAATAATAATAAATATAGCCGCATGCGGCAATGACGGGGTCCAAGCATCTGGTGACCTCTAGGGTACATGCGTGTTATAGACACCAAATTTTGCACATGGCCTCAGAGTTGATACCTGCACAAGTGCACCAACTTTGGTTGAGATAGCACAAGGCGTTCATGAGTTATGGCTAATTTTGTCACATATGTGCCACGCCCTATAATTGATTGGCCTGTAGCGGCCAAACGATATGGAGTACAGGAAATCTTTTCATAATTTTCAATCAGGAGAGGCCAGAGATAATGCATACCAAATTTGGAGATGATTGCCTCAACGGTCTAGGAGGAGTTCGCAAAAATAGGTTTTTGAGAAAATTCAAAATGGCGGAAAATCTAATATGGCGGGACTGGGCGGGGCCTATCACAATGATGCGGCTTTATCCAAGGAATACAGGAACAAAAGAATTTTGTTTCTATGATGTATAGTTACTGAGTTATGGGCATTTATAATCTGAAACGTTGCTGTAGCGCCCCCTATGGGTGACATGACAGGACATTCGGGCTGGTATCTCAGAGTAGACATCTGCACATGTCTACCAAATTTGGTGCAGGTAGCATAATGCACTCATGAGTTACGGCAGTTTCTGTGAAATAGACCCCGCCCACAACGTTTGATTAAACTTTGGAAGCTAATTAAATCAGAACGGTAGGGAATATCAAACCGATTTCCATAACTTTAAATCATGGGGATCCAGAGGTGATGCACACCAAATTTGGAGATGATTGCCTCAACGGTCTAGGAGGAGTTCGCAAAAATAGGTTTTTGAGAAAATTCAAAATGGCGGAAAATCTAGTTAGACGGAAATGGGCGTGGCCTATCTGGATAGATGCATGGGGATCCAGGGAATCCAGGAGAAGTGGAATTTTGATTCTGTGACTCACGGTTCAGGAGTTATGGACCAAAACGTGCAGGGGGCTGTTATAGCGCCACCATCAGGTGGATTGGTGTCATTTTTGTTGCCTGAGTAGTGGGTGACATTTCCAACCTATGTGGAAAGTTTGGGTGCTGTGGGGCTTATGGTTTCTGAGGTGCAGATACTTTTAGGGCACGAGAAGAAAAATAATAATAAATAATAATAATAATCGGAACAATTACAATAGGGTTCCTCGCACTACGTGCTTGGACCCCTAATAATTACAATAGGGTTCCTCGCACTACGTGCTTGGACCCCTAATAATAATCGGAACAATTACAATAGGGTTCCTCGCACTTATGTGCTTGGACCCCTAATAATAATAATAATAATCGGAACAATTACAATAGGGTTCCTCGCACTTATGTGCTTGGACCCCTAATAATAATAATAATCGGAACAATTACAATAGGGTTCCTCGCACTTATGTGCTTGGACCCCTAAAAATAAAAAGAGAAATATGTTCTGATCCTGTTGTTTACATTTGGAGCTTTTGGGGCAGAGGTCTTCAAAGCAGGATAAGCATGTTAGCCACATAACTAGAAAAAGTACAATCAAACTCTTAAGTAAACCAAACATTCAAACAATTCTAACAAATTTATTTTTCAAATAAGTAGGCCTAATGCAAAGATAGCCTCTTCTACAGCCAAATCTGTGGCGTTCAGATTTTTACTTCCCATTCATTCGAATGAGGCCACGAAAATAGCCTGAAAACTTTGAACATGTTGGTGAACAGATTCAACAACAGATCCCACTACTGTGACTTTCAATGGACTGTGGGTCCAACATTTTAGAACTTGGTAGTTGGTAATGTTTCTCTATTAATTTCGAGTGGTTTTGTGTAACAGCAAACCTGGATACAGTAGAAAAAGAAGTGAGACGGTACAACGTGACTGTCCTGTCTCCAAGCGTTTGGATTAGGAACAGGATTGGTGCCCGTACTCACGTTCCGGCGACGTTGTGGAAAGGTAGTGCCACCTACTGTCATAAAATAAAATAGCATGCCATTAAATCACCTGTAGATCACAATGCTAGATAAGTGGTGGTCTATATAAAAGTTTTATAAAAATAAAGAGAATACATTTTCAAAATAAATGACAACAACCTTTTCAATATCACAAAACCCTTTTGTGGGCATCACAAAAACAATAATATAACAAACAACAATGACAAAACTGTTATTTCAGTATGCCAACAGTAAGAAACAGCTACTGTATATTATCCGATACACTGAACACTCAGCAACTGATGCTGTGGTCCGTCAACAGACTTCAGGGAGAAATTGATTAAATTAAGGTAAGAACTGCAACCTCCCCCAAGAAAAGTCTGTTTTAGACCCAAAGGTTTTTTAAACATTATTGCATGTAAGTCTCAAACTCCGACCTCTAGCTTTGTGTATGTGACTCTCAAAATAACTGTCTGTGCAGCTGCACTGCAAAAAATGTCATTTGTTTGTCGCCCTCTGCTGGTCAGAGAGCTGTGAGGCAGAATCTATGACTAAAATAACAATTGAATATGTATTCTTGTTTATAATGATTGAATATTAATAATTATACACAAAGGGTTTACAACATTCCTAAGCAGACTTTTAAGAACTTAATCAAAGCATTTCAATGATATGTTTAGCCTACTGCTGCCTCTCAATAGATTAACAGTGAATTACACATCGTTCCTTAGGACTGGAATTTATGTCCGATTTAAAATAGGTCGTTTCAACCAAGTAAACTGACTCAACATGCATTCTTGTGCTGATAATACCCATAAACCACAGCTAGCCATGATTACTGATTACTCTGCCAGCTTTTGTGATAACCAGTCAGTAATCTTTCTTGTTTTTTGTTTTGTGTTTTAAAGATTGAGTTATTTTATCTTCCATCAACAACCATGATGGAAACTGGCATTTTAAGTGACACTTTATGTTGTAATGTCAAATATACATGATTTAATCTTTCTTACTTACAACATTACTACCTTCAATCACGTCACCCGCTAAAACTGAATCACCCACATGTCAAAGCATTACATGTAATTCAAGCCCAGTCAAATGCCATATTGCACTTGGTAAATGTTGCTAATTCCCAGAATTTGAAATACTTCCCATTACTACATACTTTCCACCTCGATCTATCATTAAACATGTGACCTCACTTTTCATTCAACCTTTCATTGAACTGTTTGATAAGTCTGGAAACCGGTACCCGTGAGGGAACTGGGTTGGTAAGTGTGGAATCTGGTGCGCTGGGTGAGGGAACTGGTTTGAGGGGTGTGGAAACTGGTGCGCTAGGTGAGGGAACTGGGTTGACAAGTGTGGAAACTGGTGCGCTAGGTGAGGGAACTGGGTTGATAAGTGTGGAAACTGGTGCGCTAGGCGAGCGATAGTGTGAGGTAGGAATGTAAACTGGTGCGCTAGTTGAGGGAACTGGATTGGCAGATGTGGAAACTGGTGCGCTAGGTGAGGGAACTGGGTTGACAAGTGTGGAAACTGGTGCGCTAGGTGAGGGAACTGGGTTGATAAGTGTGGAAACTGGTGCGCTAGGCGAGCGATAGTGTGAGGTAGGAATGTAAACTGGTGCGCTAGTTGAGGGAACTGGATTGGCAGATGTGGAAACTGGTGCGCTAGGTGAGGGAACTGGTTTGATGGGTGTGGAAACTGGTGTGCTGGGTGGGCGATACTGTGAGATAGGAGGAGGAACTGGTGCGCTAGGTTGGGCAACTGGTGTACCAAGTGAGGGATATGGTCTGCTAAGTGGGGGAACTCGTGCTGGTACCGACGCCACACCATAGGACCAACGTAAGTGTTTTGAGGTCTTCTCCTTGTATTGGAGCAGGTACTCGGGGTAGATCTGGTGCTTCTCGAACACGACAAAGATGGAGGGGTTTCTGATGTCGTCCACACAGCTGTCGTAGAAGCGCGGGTCCCCACCATCCCTGGAAGGAGGACGGAGGTATTTGGAGGATCCTTGGGTGAAGTCGCCCACCAGGACCCGCGAGATGAACATGGATTTGACGTCGGACTGGCTGGTGTAGCTGTGGGAGTACTTGGCATCTTGGGCAAAGTAACTCCCTGAGATTGGAGAGAGAAAGAGATTGTTTTGTTTGACATTGTCTAGGGAGACTAGATGTCCCCGTTTTGCTGGGACAGTCCCCGGATTTGGTGCTTTGTCCCTGACTGGCACTGTCCCCGGAAATGTCCCAAGATTTCCCTCTATGCCCTCTCTTGTCTTATTTAAAATAGAAATGATCAGGCGTGTGATCATGTGAGTAAAAATGTCCCCTAATTTGCTCTAAAACATCTGGTCACCTTAATGTTGTCACCAAGCAGTACTCACCTTCCATATTACACACTGCAAAGAATATCCATCTTAACTTTGAAAGGTATTCAAACTGCTCACATGATAAAAGTTGATTGAAGAATGAAGTCGAGTAAAATCTATGATCAAAGTAGTCATATTCCACTACATTCTGTCTTCATATTACGTTTTAATGGCTGAAATAACAGTAATAGTGAAATTTGACTATTTCTAATTGTGCTAGGGACCAGATGCACTGCAAAAAATATCCATTTTCAGGTGAGATAATTCCACTTGTTTCCAACGCAAATCAACTGTTCAAGAATTTACTTGGATTAAGTGCTGTTTTCTTGATACTACTGGAGTGATCAGCGTCATTCTGCATTGTTTTCAGACAATGTCTTGTTTCTAGAAAATCCCTAAATGAATTTACAACAGATTGTAACAGTGGAATTACCTCACCGGCAGAATTTTCACTTAAATTGGGAAAAACTAGATTTGCAGATTGAATATGAGACTAGATGACTTGACATTTTCTGCAGTGCAACAGATTGAATGTGTTGGTTTTCCATTCTCTCAGAGTTTAATCAATTATTTATAAATGTATTCATTTATGACTTATATGAAATAGCACAACTGCACATCATTTATTACCAACACAACAACTATGACAAATATATTTGTTCAATTCACCTTTCCCCAAGGCGGTTCCATGAGTCCCACAGATTCTCCAGTCAAAGTTGTCGAGACAGATGGCGCCTACGTGTTTAGAGTCTGTACCATGGAAGAGTTTTCTCTCTGTCACATTTTGCCCACTGTTGTTCTTCTTCATCTGATCCTTTTGCCTGGTAATAGGGAAAAAGAGATAATAGAAACCTAACGATCATGTGGCCAATAACCTGGTACAGTTAGCAGGAAAGAGACTTTGCAGTAACGTCATAAATTTCTGAGCAATTACATCTGTCTCCATCATGGAGGTCCACTGGAGAACTGGCTCGGCACAAATAATGTCTAAATATCTAACAGCCATGCTAGAAACAGAGAGCTAGCTGAATAAAGCTTGCTGTGGTGTGGCTGTAGATCCATTCGTTAACACTCTAAAAGTTAATAGTCTGATAAGGTGGATTTGCTACCAAATGTAGGTTACTGTGACACAGTAAACAATATTTAAGTATTGTTAACTCAAGTTCTATGAGCATAGACCTCGTAAGCCCACATTCCCATATATGGCTCACGGTTCCATAGTGTCTCTGTCACAGTCTACGTTTAATGCAGGATTTTCAAAGTCAGTCCATTTTTACCTACGTATATTTAGGTCTCTAATGGCACTGGGTCCGTTGATTTCTGTAACCGTTTTCTAGTCCAAGTAATATTTTTGCTAGCAACAAGCTAAACACTTCAGCACATGTAATTTGCGTCACCTGCTAGCAGCGGGCTTCTACTCTGAGTCTGTACGTTGCTTAGCAACCCTCACCGCTTCCACGTTTCGCTAGCTAGCAAAAAATACTTGATTGACTCGAGGTCTCACCCCTCCTGTTTTCCTTGGCACAAGAAAGTAACGGGAGTAGAATCCCTTTTCTACCTCCTCCAGGGGCACTGTGGTTATGGCCCCATTCTATTCAATATTTATAAATACTTAGGGATAGAAATTGATGACCAGTTGAAGTTCAATGAATGTGCTACTGTGAAGGTCAAAAAACTGCAACAGCGAATGTTCTTCTTACGAAAATTTAATGTTGATCATTATGTCTTGCAACTGTTTTATAAGGCTGTCCTTCAGAGCATCTTGTCCTTTGGCCTGTTGGCCTGGTCCTTTGTGTGTTTGGTAACATGCACAACCAAGACCAAGATAAGTTGCAGCGCATGGTCAAGATGGTGAGTAGAGTCATTGGGTGTGACCAGATGTCAGCTGCCCAGTTGTGTAAAGACCTCATTCTGAGTAAGGCTGAGCGCATCCACAGTGACCCTACTTACCCTCTACACAACAGGTTCCAACTAAGCTATCGGGGCAAAGGTAGGATTATGCAAAGGAAAATAAGTATAACTAGGTTTAGCAAGTATTTTGTTCCTTCAGCAATTAGACTGTTAAATGAGAGGGACAGTACAAAATATAGGATTTGATGGTT
>NW_027278995.1:0-87500 GCF_046629955.1 Centroberyx affinis | reverse complement strand
CCTTATAAGAACTGTGTTCCAACAACCTCTGAATTACCAACGTTCCGCTGCCTTAAGATTGTGTGTAAATGACAAATGTAAGTGCTGATTTACTCTTTGAATTATGCTGATTGTTAATGGTAAAACATTTTGATCTTTATGTACATTTGTTAACATGTATCTGGTTCCTGCTGGATGTATTAAACTGATGTTCATTATTTAAAGTTTGTGTTGTCTTTGGTTAGGCTAGTGTTCAACAGTATCTTTGTAGGTAAGTGACAGTTTAACTTAATGCAATATTAAACATTCCTCAGGTACCTCTGGTAATGTGCACATGTAACCTGGTTATTGATTATTGTATTCCTTTCTCTTGATTTGTATTGCAGAACCACATACACAAACAGAGACATGTATACAATATAAACCACAAATAAACTTTGATGCATCTGTCTGGACTGGACTGTGGGGTATCTTTCTTACAACCTGACTGTTGTACCATGGTGGTAATAGTCTCCTAAACACCCCAGTCTAACAGCAGCTCCACGTCAGCTTTCTCCAAAACAACACAAGTGGCTGGAGACTGCTTCTTTAGAGTTCCAAAAAGGTCAAAAAATGACCACAACATTACTCCAAATAGCATAATGCAAGTGTTCTGAAGCCAAACAATAGCAGTTTGGGTCCAAAACTCTGATATTTACCATTATTATCGCCTTGATTTTCTCCACTCACAGAGCTCTGGTTGCTCTGTCTTAATGTGCTCCTTGTATGCTCATAGTTCCAAGTTTCAAAGTCATAAAAACAACCTGTTGCATATTCAAGTACTTTCAATTTTAAACAGGGACCCTGAAACAAAAGCAGCTTTTTTTGTGACTATTTTAGAAACCAAGACAGAGCTACTTTGTGCTGCGACGGCAGAATGAAGAGGAGAATTTTTGCATCAGCTATGTAATTGATAATTCTCATCTTGGCATCTTTGGTATGTAATTTGACTAACCTATTTGTATTTACCACTTTATTGGATTATTCAAGTGCGCTCTACCCGTAATTATCATATTTCGACAGCATTTGAAGGCAGCATTTGCTTCCTGCAATACGGACTGTTGGCGAGGTACAGAACAACTGGGGAAAATCTAGTTAATGAGGTAAATATCATACTTTTGGACCCAAACTACTATCGTTTGGCTTCAGAACACTTGGATTATGCAGTTTGGGGTAATTTTTATGGTCATTTTTTTTACACTTTTGGAACTCGAAACAAACTGTTTCCAGCCACTTGTGTTGCTTTGGAGAAAGCTGAAACAAAGCTGTGTCAGCTAACTCGCTCTATATTATGTTGACATACAAACCTAACTGGTGTTTAAACTGATATGAGGGTGAGTAGATAATGAAATATTTTCAGTTTTGGGTGAACTATTCCTTTAATTCCCAGAAATAGAGTTTATCCTACCATAGAAGCTTTCAAAACACTCTTACTGGATTTACCTTTGGCAAACTCTGAGCTTTTCTTGGGTCTTAACGTGTCTCTTCTGTTCAGTGCGCTGCTAGCAGCTCTGGCAGCAGGGACGCCACTGATGGAAAAGGCTCGTTGCACTTTACGGTTGCCCTCGTTGCCCCTGTCACAGCTCCCCAAAACCTCTTTATTCATATAAATAGACTTCATGGAGCTAATCAGCTTGATGGGCACACCTCTACCCTCCAGGGTTTTTAGTGGCTGCGGATCACTGAAGTCATGAGTCCTGGGGCACAAACAGACTCCCTTCAGGTGTTTCTCACAGATGTGGAGCCTGGTGCAGCCGTCACCGTCCTGACACCAGCCGCACGGCTCGTCACCTTTGTTGTAATCGTAACATATCTTGTAGAAGACGGATAAGAATGGGGAAAAAAAGAGGGTTGCAAACAATATAATCTTGCATAGCCAGACAGCTCAAACAACAGATGTCTGGAGAAATTTAAACCACAAAATTTTCATCCATTTTTATTTATTCAAAGAGTCTGTATATTGAAATGTATTCTTTTTTTTCTTTCTTTTCTTTTTTCGGCAAAGTAGCCTGCGTTATAGCAACCCTAACAACAGAAGCTTGTTCTAGCCAGGAATAAAAACAAATCAGAAGAGCTGTATCCTACGGAGCCCCTCTGGGGTCACATGGTAGAAAAAAACTTGATGTGTAAATCAAACGGATTTGTAAACTGTGCGTACGGATTTCTAAACCTTGCCCTCGGATTCACAATCCATGCGAATGGATTTGTAAACTCTGCGAACGGATTTGTAAACTGTGCGTACAGATTTCAAAACCGTGCCCTCGGATTCACAATACAAATCCGTTCGCACAGTTTACAAATCCTTCCGCACAGTTTACAAATCCGTTCGCACGGATTCTGAATCCGAGGGCACGGTTTAGAAATCCGTACGCACAGTTTCCATATCCATTTGCACAGTTTACAAATCCGTCGGCACAGTTTACAAATCCGTTCGCAGGGATTTACACATCAAGTTTTTTTTTCCTACCATGTGACCCCAGAGGGGCTCCGTAGGTTCCTGAGGGATTCTCCCACACCAGCCCCAGGCTTTACCCAGGCGAAATCTGACTGGTTTGAATGATGATGGAAGCCCACAGCGTCACTGCACTTTTCTAACCAACAACTGGGTTTAAATTTCTCCAGACTTCTGTTGTTTGAGCTGGAGGTGTGGTTTTGTGAGGTTAGCCCTTTCCCAATCAATCAATCAGATTTGATTCCCCCCTCCCTCTTGATCCTCTTTCCAGTCTGGTACTTACAGGAGGGAGGAGGAAGTTGTCGTTCTGCAGCAGCAGTGTGCACAGCTCCTTCAGGTCCAGATCCTCCAGCTCATGCTCTCTCAGTATCTTCATATTATACGCAGACTTCAGATCATGGGAGAAGCGGCATCTTCTCCTAAAATTAATCATATTTTCATTCACTTCAGGATGAGAATATAATGTTCTTAAAGACATTTTGCAAATACACACATTTTAGATAAATAAATTTATCGATTGAATTTGAAGACTGACAATGCATTCACATGCTACTAAGAAATTTCACATGAACACCTTTCAAACTTGGATGAAGTTTGAAAGTCAGACTAAATTTTTTTACACCCGATTTTCCAAGTTATGATGCAAAGATAACCCTTAAACTTCTCAACATAGTGGAAAAATCATGTTTTTTTCAGTCAGCAGTAAGCAGTGGTGGAAAAAGTACTAGAATGTTCTACTCAAGTAGAAGTACTGTTACTTTGCTGATATTGTACTTAAGTAAAAGTAAAAGTACTGGTGTAAAAATCTACTTCAGTAAAAGTTAAAAGTAGCTCATTTAAAATAAAACTCAGAAAAATAGTTACTGAGTTACTTTTTAGAAAAGTGAACGCAATTTCCCATGCAATTATAAAAGGATTAGAGGACAGAGTTCAAACTAGATTCTTTTAATTGGGAAATTTGGAAGTTACAAAAAGGGCAAAAATAAAGTCAAATTACTCTGTTACTGTTTCACAAGTTTTTTAGGTCCAGACAACATTTTGGCTAATCTCTATAAACAGATATCTGCATATGAGACGTCGTCTCTCAACTCCGACTCAATTCTCGCGTCTCAAGTTGTTAATCGGACTGTAAACAATGAGCGGCGCACGGAAGAGGAAGTCTTGGCCCGGATGTCCGCTGGCTACACTGGAAACCCCCAAATATTGGCCGTCGCCCCCAGAGTCTAATCGTTGTCAGACCGATAGACGATGGGTTCCAAGATTGTCGAGCTCCTAATCATCAAAGTCAGACCTTTTTACCTGCCCTGTGAATTCAGCTCAGTCATCCTTACAGCAGTCTACATCCCACCACAGGCGGATAAGATGTGCACGCTAGATGAGCTGTATGGAGTTATCAATGGACTAGAGAATGTGCACCCAGAGGCTGCCTTGTTGTAGGCGACTTCAACAGAGCCAACATGAAAAAAGTGCTCCCAAAATACTACCAGCACATTGGCTTTCCCACTCATGGTGACCAGACACTGGATCATTGTTATACTGCATTCCAGGACAGTTACAAACCCCTGCCCCGCCCGGCTTTTGGTAAAGCTGAACACACCTCCATTCTACTGCTGCCTGCATACAAACAAAGACTAAACCAGGCCAAACCAGTTCAACGAGCAGTTCTGAAGTGGGATGACGATTGATTGGCAGATGTTCCAGGAAGTAGCTGACGGTGACATCAATGAATGACACCTGGGGCTGCACTCATCACTTTGCAATTGGATAATTCACTTCTTGACGGGAAGACGGCAGGTGGTGAAAATCGGCAATCGTCCCAACTCCTCCCCACTGACTCTCAACACTGGTGCTACTCAATTACAGTAATGATACGTTCCATTTGAACTGGGAAGTTGGAATTTCCAAGTTCCCAGTCGGAAATTTCAACTGGAACGCCCCCTGAACTCGGATTTCCAAGTCGGAAAGTCGGAAGAACCTCACCAACCCCGAACCTCACCAACCCTGACCTCAGAATCCAAGATGGCTACTCCGCATCTCAAGCTGTAGTAATATACTGTTTATTAGCACTTCTGTCTTATTTGTGTCGTACACACAGTACTGTCCAACCTCTATCTGTGGACATGTTGCTACGGTGTTTGTATGCGCAAAATACCGTGTAATGCGTTGTTATCAACTGGTATTGCTAACAATGGCTAACCTGGCTAGAGCAAACCCCACTTCCCCCACCCCATGAAATAAAAAAACCAAATTGGTTTTCCGACTTGTTGTACTGGAACACGGTCAACTCGGGTGTGACGTCATTCCCAGCTCCAACTTCTCGCCTTACTGTAATTGAGAAGCTTTAACGTTTTTAACAGTGACATCATGCTGCACCAGGAGGTGTAAATATTAATTCCAACCAATAAACACATCACAGATTTTTTAACAGTCCGCCTCTCCACTCCTCCCATCAAATAAAACTGTCTTTCACTCCCCAACTGATCTCCCATTGGTTTACACATTTGAATGATCCCTCCCTGCCTCGAGTTCCACCCCAGCATCCTGTTTCAACAGGAAATACATCAAATCAAGTAAGTAAAGATGTTTCATGGGGTCTTTAACAACAAATGTATTTTGGAAAATGCAGTAACTTTAATTGAAACCACTCAAGCAAAATAAAATGTTCAGGTCTTCATTGAACTTTAATAACCTTTTATGAAAAAAGAGTAAAAGTGAATTTCAGTACGGTCCCTTTAAGTAACAGTTTAAAACTGTTAACCTTATTAATATAATTTCCTAAAAAGACACAGGCCTTAACCTACCTGCCCGTCAACAGCAGGAACTACATACAGAAAGCAGGCCCAGTTTGAGGCTTGTCCACATTACATGACAGACACTGTAGGCCTAACAGACTTTATTAATAGGAATTAATACTGATACTTGACTGTAACTCACCACTTCTGACTCAACTGACAGGATCCCAGCAGGAAGTTTTTACACAGATGTAAACTGCTGCATCCCTGACAGTCTTTGGCTTTACACAGTCGCACTTCTGTCTTGGCCACCACCTTCTGCTGCCCGCCGGAGGAACACCAAGCAAACTTCTCCCGGTCCAAGATAATCTCCCTCACATCCTGGGAATCTCCAAAACAGGGTAAAGACACCAGTTCATCAACGTTGATTGATCCTTGATTGCCGCAGATTATTTTCATTACCGTCGACTCCGTCATGTTGAAGCTCTTTGTTTCCTTCCACTTCCAGTAAAACAGACTAATGCACTACAACCGGTCTGGTCTCATGTCTGACGTTTCTGACTGGAAACTGAAACTGTAGGCTAATTTATTTAATCCTGATTGATGCTGTACCGCTGCTGTCCGCCTGGGGGCCTCAGTGAGCCATTTACCTTCATGTATAATCAGTACTCCATTTGTACAAGAATTTCAGGGGGGATGGTGGGGTCTTATGGGGACAAACAATTTGTTAGTGGCGAAGACAGCATGGAGGGTGGGGGACCAGCTGTTTACCATTCTGTTTATATTATAACAGCACAAAGATAATTCTACACTCAAAAGACACGCATGTTACGGATGTTAGGTATCAGATACTCCTGCCATTGCCCTTAACCAAGGCACTGGAATTGGAGTTGGTCCCTGGCACTGCATTGTGGCTGCCCACTGCTCCTGAGTAGTTAGGATGGGTCACAGACAGAGGACAACTTAACGTAATTTAACGTTATTGCTCTATGCTATTACAGGATGCTTCACATCGATGAATCCTGTAATGTACTGTACATATCACTATACAGTTGTTAACCCATGTATGTTAAATTGATACAATTAAAGATTTTATAACGTAGCCTACCTCTGTATGTTTGAATGGAATTCTTTTATATACTTATTATAATTTGATGGAAGGTTTCCATCACACGGAGCACTAACAGCTGCAAACATTAAACAAAAAAACAAACAAAAAAAGGCAGTAGTGAAGCCATGGGTGGTGCAGTGTCCGGTCTGGATTTGGGGTTTGGTTGTTGTGGCTGCTCTTTGCTGTCTCCCTGACCCTGACTCCCTCAATCTCTTGTTGTTATGATACTGACAGAATGGACATTAACTTTAAAAGGTGATCGTACAAAATATCATCCATAATATTTATTATACAATGGCCTGGCTGAATACTTTATTCTGATTGGCTGGAGGGGTGTTGGTCATTTCAGATAACCACATAGCTCTGACATAGCTCCTTATCACAAGGATGCCAGATAGGAGATGGGCGTCACTTTTATGGCATCAACAACATCTTTAGCAAAACCAGGAATACACTTATTTTAGCTTTATTAATTTGTACACATTGAGTCACCTGAACTCTGCTGGTCTGTCTCCTCTAATCTGTGACTCCTGCTCCTTGGCTCTGTTATTCAGAAGTTACAGGACTGATGGCTGTTCAGTTTAACTCAAAGATAATATATGATAGGCTGTGCCACTGCAAATTATTTAGCTAAAGCTAATATTTAGTTACAGTTAATCAAACAACAATAGATAGCTACATATTCCTTCACTCTCCTTGCCCTGCTAGGTAGCAATAGTTACTAGTTAAATTCACCTGAACATGTTGCTTTATCACTCACATTGGGCTGAAGGTCCAAACACCGCCCAGCCGGCGGTTAACCGGTCGGCCCGATGTCCCGATGGCCAGTCCATCCCTGAATGCAGGTGTGTGTGCCTCTCGCCCTCAGATTTGCTGAAAACTCCAGTTCTCTGAAATGATTAAATATCAATAATAAATGGCTTACACATTTCTTGATTAGACTAAATGATATCTTAGTGTCATGAAGAGGGATGAAATGGGGGATGGCAGTTTTACAAAGGGGTTGGTTTTTGACAATTGTTATTTCAAGGGGGTGGCATCCCCACGCACCTCCCCTCAAATCAACTACTGTGTAGGCTATAATTATCCTATTACAGGACAGATTGGTCTTCCTTTTTAATGACACGCAGTGGGAGAAAGCATAGAGAATAACAAATACTTTATCAGGGACCAGATTAAAGAAGTTTTATTCAAGAAACATAGAATCTCTCCTTGCAACAGCTTTCGTTTTTGAGGTAGCCCAGCCAAAATAAAACACAGCCATGCTTTCTGAAGTCTCTAAAGTCTCTCCTTTATGAAATGGGATGCTGCAGAAATAAAATATCGTACTGCAAAACAGATCAAATCACTGGATGAAGTGATATACCCAAAAAACTCAAACCAAAGTTAAAGTACAAAACCAATTCTCCCCTACAGGACCATGGGTTATAAAATACAAGTTTAGAAAAAGTCATGGGCAGGGTGATTCAAAATTTTGTTTATGTTTTGTTTATTTCTGACAGACATAGGAACATTTAAAAAAGGAAAAAGGAATTTTGACCTGGGGGGCCATTACAGGATTGTGACCAGTTTATCCCCCTTTTTTTTTATCTCCAGAATACAGTTCACCCCTCTTTTAAGTTTAGTCCAAATCAATACCTAGGTTTAGTACAGATCAATGCCTAGTGTGTTTTGGGAACTCAGCTACATGTAGAAAAAGAAAAGAAGTAACTGTCCTTTCTCCAAGCGTTATTTCTCACATGCAATGTCATCTGTCTTTTTCTGTTACATTTGCATAAATGCAGACTGGACATAACCAGATACATTTCTCTTAAAGAAAATAAAACATATAGAGGTATATGCCTAATAAAGGCTCTTTTACATTTATCAAAATCCAATCTAATCCAATCTATCTAAATCCAGTTTTGTATAACAAAAATAAAAACATTTTCAAGATTCAATATTTCCTTTATTGTCATTCCTCAGTACTTGCATACATTAGAACGAAATGCCGTTCCTCCCAAACAGTGCACATACAGAATATACAAACAATTAAACAATCTTGACTACTAAAAAATATAAGGTTATGGGAAATATATCTAAAAAGATATCTTTAAAAAGTTTCAAAAAAGTATAGGAATTATATAAATACACACAAAAGTATATAAAAGTAGATGCATTAAAATTAGCAGCAAGGTACACAAAGTAAGTGCAGTGGGGGGGTTCTGTGATTATATAAAAATAAAGAAAATACAAAAACCTTTTCAATATCACAAAACCGTTTTGTGGGCATCATACAAAAAATAATATAACAAACACCAGTGACAAAACTGTTATTTCAGTATGCCAACAGTAAGAAACAGCTACTGTATGTTATCCGATACACTGAACACTCAGCAACTGATGCTGTGGTCCGTCAACGGACTTCAGGGAGAAATTGATTAAATTAAGGTAAGAACTGCAATTTATCATGCAATTATTGCATGTAAGTCTCAAACTACGACCTCTAGCTTTGTGTATGTGACTCTCAAAATAACTGTCTGTGCTTCTGTGTGTGGTAAACATGAATATTAAATTCATTTTGAAGCAGAAAAGTTTCAGTAGTGTTTGTAAACAGTGGAACAAACTGGACTGAGGCAAAATATTCAGTTGCAGTGGAATCTGCATGTTGCGAAGAGATGATTACCCACTTTAACACTTGTAAACAAAAAACCTTCAATTGAGCCTTAGAAAACAGCACCATATTAATTAAATATTCTGAAAATTTTCTTGCAAAGAAATAGGAAAGGCATATCTTCATCAAAACTTCACTTACATTTGACAAATCAAATTCTGTTCATTTTAGGCCTTATTTTTCATTTGTGTTTGTCGCCCTCTGCTGGTCAGAGAGCTGTGAGGCAGAATCTATGACTAAAATAACAATTGAATATGTATTCTTGTTTATAATTATTGAATATGAAATAATTATACACAAATGGTGTACAACATTTCCTAAGCAGACTTTTAAGAACTTAATCAAGGCATTTCAATATGTTTCGCCTACTGCTGCCTCTCAAGAGATTAACAGTGAATTACACATCGTTCCTTAGGACTGGAATTGACGTCCGATTTAATATGGTTTAGTTAATTAGTTTCAACCAAGCAAAGTGACTCAACATGCATTCTTGTGCTGATAATACCCATAAACCACAGCTAGCCATGATTTACTGATTACTCTGCCAGCTTTTGTGATAACCAGTCAGTAATCTTTCTTGTTTTTTGTGTTTTATGTTGTAAAGATTGAGTTATTTTATCTTCCATCAACAACCACGATGGAAATTGGCGTTTTAAGTGACACTTTATGTTGTAATGTCAAATACACATTCATTTTTCTTACTTACAACATTGCTACCTTCAATCACGTCACCCGCTAAAACTGAATCACCCACATGTCAAAGCATTACATGTAATTCAAGCCCATTGCACTTGGTAAATGTTGCTAATTAACAGAATTTGAAATACTTCCCATTACTACACACTTTCCACCTTGATCTATCATGTGGCCTCACTTCTCATTCAACCTTGAACCATCACAAATTCGGATTCTTTCATTGTACTGTTTGATAAGTGTGGAAACTGGTACCCTAGGTGAGGGAACTGGTTTGACAGGTGTGGAAACTGGTGTGTGAGGTGAGGGAACTGGTTTGACGGGTGTGGAAACTGGTGTGTGAGGTGAAGGAACTGGTTTGATGGGTGTGGAAACTGGTGTGTGATGTGAGGGAACTGGTTTGACGGGTGTGGAAACTGGTGTGTGAGGTGAAGGAACTGGTTTGATGGGTGTGGAAACTGGTGTGTGATGTGAGGGAACTGGTTTGACGGGTGTGGAAACTGGCGTGCTAGGCGGGCGATACTGTGAGGTAGGAGTGGAAACTGGTTCACTAGTTGCGCGAATTGGTTTGACAGGTGTGGAAACTGGTGTGTGAGGTGGGGGAACTGGTTTGACGGGTGCAGAAACTGGTGTGTGAGGTGAGGGAACTGGTTTGACGGGTGTGGAAACTGGTGTGTGAGGTGAGGGAACTGGTTTGATGGGTGTGGAAAATAGTGTCCTAAGTGCGGAAACTCGTTTGTTAAGTGTGGAAACTGGTGTGTGAGCTGAGGGAACTGGTTTGACAGATGTGGAAACTGGTGTGTGAGGTGAAGGAACTGGTTTGACGGGTGTGGAAACTGGTAAGCTAGGTGGGCGATACTGTGAAGTAGGAGTAGAAACTGGTGCGCTAGGTAAGGGAACTGGTTTGACGGGTGTGGAAACTGGTCTGCCTCGTCGGGGAACTGGTGGGCGATACTGTGAGATAGGAGGAGGAACTGGTCTGCCTCGTCTGGGAACTGGTGGGCGATACTGTGAGATAGGAGGAGGAACTGGTCTGCCTCGTCGGGGAACTAGTGGGCGATACTGTGAGATAAGCGGAGGAACTGGTCTGCTTTGTCGGGGAACTGGTGTGCCAAGTGAGGGATATTGATCTGCTGCTAGTGACGATGCTGCACCATAGTACCCACGGAAGAGGTTTGAGGTATTCTCCTTGTACTGGAGCAGGTACTCGGGGTAGATCTGGTGCTTCTCGAACACGACAAAGATGGAGGGGTTTCTGACATCGTCCACACAGCTGTCATAAAAGCACGTGTCCCTGCCATCCTTGGAGGGAGGACGGAGGTAGTCCGAGAATCCTTGGGTGAAGTCGCCCACCAGGACCTGCGAGATGAACATGGATCTGACGTCGGACTGGCCGGTGAAGTGGTGGGAGTACTTGGCATCCCAGGCGAAGTAACTCCCTGAGATTGGAGAGAGAAAGGCAAGAGATTGTTTTGACACTGTCTAGGGAGACCAGATGTCCCCGTTTTTCTGGGACAGTCAAAAAATCATATATACATTCTGTCATTATATTAAGTTTTAGTGGCTGAAATAACAGCAACAGTAAAATCAGACTCTTTACATTGTGCTAGGGACCAGCTGCACAGCAAAAACATCCATTTTCAGGTGAGATAATTCAACTTGTTTCCAATGCAAATCAACTGTTCTCAAGAATTTACTAAGTGCCATTTTCTTGATACTCTTGGAATGATCGGCCTTATTCTTTGTTTTAAGATGATGTCTTGTATCTAGAAAATCCCCAAATTAGCATAAACCACATTGGAAAGGTGGAATTACCTCACCAGCAGAATTTTCACTTAAATTAGTAGAAAAAAGATTTGAAGATTGAGTGTGAGACTAGATGACTTGTTAAGATTGACATTTTCTGCAGTGCAAACACAGATTAAAAGTGTTGGTTTTCCATTTTCTCAGAGTTTAATTAACTACTTAAAAATGTATTAATTTATGACGGATATGAAATAGCACAACTGCACATCATTTATTACCACAATAAGCATAAGAAATATATTTGTTCAGCTCACCTTTCCCCAAGGTGGTTCCATGAGTCCCACAGATTCTCCAGTCAAAGTTGTTGCGGCAGATGGCATCTACGTGTTTAGAGTCTGTGCCATGGAAAAGTTTTATTTTTGTCACTTTTCGCCCACTGTTGTTTTTCTTCATCTGATCCTTTTGCCTGTTAAACAGGAAAAAAGCAAAATTAGAAACTTAAAGAGCATGTACGTGGTCAACAACCATTTGTGTGATGCAGATAGACTTGATTTTCATGAAATAATGGATCAAGTTAGTTTTATTTCCACTCAAAGCGATCGTGTGGCGTCAGAAGACCTGGATTATGCTTCACGAGCTGTATGGAGTAATTTCATGGTTATTTTTTTTTAAATTTTGGAACTCTAAAGATCGGTCCTCCAACACTTCAGTAGTTTTGGAGAAGGCTGCTACGGAGTCATGCTGGGAAGCTCCAAGAGTGTTATATGAACTAACAAACTAAACTAGAGTTTCAACTAACATGGAGGTGAGTAGGTAATGACTGAATTTTCATTTTTGGGTGAACTTTAAGGCCGTAAAGTCTGTCACACTTTCTTGAGAACTATGCTGCATCTGCTGCATGTGTGCTTAGCAAACTGTCAAAACTCAACTGAACGCTAACGTTAGCGACAAGGCTAATGTAGCTTTATCAAACACTGTACTTCTCTCTCTAGCTCTTCTATTCAACATTAGCATGTTAGCAATCCATGGCAGCAAGGCAGCAGAAAGGCTCTGGTCCTTGCTGCAAAACCTCTCACCTTGGCAACTAAATCAGGTGAAAGTGATATTTCAGCATACAGTATGTTGCTTTTAAAGACGTACCACTCAAAGACTTCCCACAGTGCTTTGTTCTGAATCCTCTCTATCTGGACAATGTCAAAGCCCCTCATGGTGTCACAAAACAGGCCTTTAATCTCCTGATACTCCACTGAGGAGCTGTGGAGGGAGACTCGCTGGAAGAGACACACAACACAGAGGACAGTTATTATATATTTTTTTATATAAATGTCTATCTTAATGATTATAGGAACATGAGTAAAGTATGATTGTTCAACACCAGCTAATAGGACATAGGATGGACAAGAGACAGTATGCTGCAAAAAAATGTTTTTTACTTTCTGGCTCAATTCCCCCAAAATTAAGTAGAATCCATTTCTGAATGCACAGCTTTGTTGCTGTAAATTGAGGTGAAGTCCCTTTAATATTTCATATTCATTAAAATGTGACTGGTGGCTGGTGTGCTAGATGGTGCTGGCTTTTTACATGATAGAAATCAAAAGTAAGTTTATGCCCATCAGCTCCACTGCAAACTCCATACTTGTCAGGGAAAACATTTTGCTGTCAGTTATCAATATTAGTGCCAGAAAGAAGTATAGAAGCTATTTCTATTAACAAAGTAGACAATTCTCAGAGTTATGGGCATCTTATGAGCAGCGGAAGATAAATATGCAGAAATTCAAGATCGCATTTAACAACAATCTGTGCAGTGAACAAGAATATAGTCCGGTCTGAAGGTGGCTTTTCTTACCAAGTTGCAGTTTGAAGGTACAGTTATTTAAAGTGTGTAATACATTACCTTGAATCCTGTTTCAGGAATCTGTGTCTTGTCCCAGTGTGCTGGTACAGCTCTGAAATTTGATTGATTACCAACAGGCTTTCTGCAGACAGAAGGGAAATTGATGAGCAAGGCACTAGCACTGCCAGGGTTAGCGCTTCCATCTCCTACAAAAAATGTATGTACTCATTTTACTGTAAGGTGGACAAAAGCGTCCACCAAATGGCATGTGTTAACTTTTCAAAAATGTTAACACTTTGTCAATTTAGAAAGCTCTAAATATTCAATAAACATGTTGTGTTAAGCTGTTAACAAGGACAGATCCTGTACAGGCCCACGCCTGATGGGCTATATTGATCTGTCGGAAAATGGCTTCGCTCATAACGGTGCTACTTCATAGAAACAAGTTAAATTCACTTTAGCACATTGTTTTATCACTCCACTGGGTTGAAAATAGGAAGAATATCTAGTTTCTTCTTTCTCGACATTCTCACAACACAACCTGTCAGCTCCGCGGCTCAGATTAAACTGTCTGTGCTTGTCATTTAATTGTGTGTTTGTTTAATGTAGCCCGGCATCCAGGTTGAGTGGAGTTTTCAGTTTTTAAGCACTGTGATTGGTTCGAAGGTCCTACGTATTACCAAGTACCGAGGGCCTGTTAAATACGACGCTGTTGGTGTCTTATTCACAGCTACTTATTCATGGACTGTCTGTGGACGCTTTGTTTTTTGGGGCCATAAAACAATAATGCTACAGTAAAGTTTCTCATATTTCAGGATTTTGATACTCTGTTACATTGTCTATGATGCCCTAGTAGAAAACAGAAGAAAAAGTATCGCACACTCCAGCTCTATAGAAAATACTCTTTGATTGATAATGTTTTGGCCTTGCTGCCTTCTTCTAGATCAAGAGTAAAAGCAACCAAGTCCTGATACAATATATAGACCAGCAACACCTGATGGTAATCTTGCAATCAGGCTAAACCATTCAGGGTAAAGTAGGAATTACATTACTTTTAAGACAACAATGACAAGAAATGTAATAATAAACAAAGGTGGATATAATCTGTTTTTTAATGGTGAGGGATGGTAAGAGTCTGCCATGAGTAAAGTATTTTTGGCAGTTGGTTTTCTAAATAAATCTGTATATAGATAGTTGTTCTCTCTGATGATCCATAAGTCCAGAAAACTAATACATTTGTAATCAAATTCTATAGAGAATGAGAGAAATTCGGAACATGAGTTGAGGTATACAAAAAATTACTGTAACTGATTTTCGGACCCTTTAAACACAGTACATCATCCAAATATCTCTTCCACAAGAGTATGTTATCCCCGAAGCCATGATTAGAGTAAATAAAACTCTCTTCAAAAGAGCCCATATACAAATTAGAGAATGAAGGTGAGAAGGCACTACCCATTGGTACTCCATGTTTTTGAATATAGAAAGAATCTTGGAACATCCAATAGTTATGTTGGAGGATCAATTTGGTCAACTCCAAAAGACATTTTTTTGAGGGCATTCCTATGGAATTGCATTTAGAGAGAAAGTATATTGAAGATTCTATGACTATGATGCCCTAATGTCAGAATATTGAGACATGTTGACAATCAAGAGAGGTAGAGCCACAGCAAATAAGCAGAAAGAGCAATCACACAGGTTGAGCAGTTCATAATACAATAATACTACAGTAAAATTTCTCATAATTCAGTTTTTTGATACTCTGTTACATTGTCTATAATGGCCCACTGTCAGAATCTTGAGACATTTTAATAATCAAGATTTAGGGCCACAGCAAATAGGCAGAAAGTGCAATCACAACAGTTGTCAAACTATAACAAGTTTTTTGGATGAATAACTAAACATAATTATGAAAAAGCTGAGGTCTTGTCTGGTAGAGAATTTGTATTTTTCCAAGAATTCTAATATATGAGGCAAAGAACACTCTCAATACAGAGGAAAACTTATTTTCGAAAAAAACGACTTGTCCACAAAGAGTCCAGGAATAAGTAGCTGCGAATAAGAAGCCAACTTCAGCGTTAAATGACTAATGAAATGCAGGGACCTTTTTTATGTGTTTCAACCTGCCCTTGTTAACTTCCCCTCAGCGCTTCCCCTCGGGGGAATCCCCTGCTGCCATCTTAACTATACTCTGACAACTCAAGAGAACTTTCTGAGATCACTGCACATGGTGAAACACATGGGGTCTTTAATGACAAACGGACTTTTGAAAATGGAGTAACTTTAATTGAAATCACTCAAGCAAAATTAAATGTTCAAGTCTTCATTAAACAGCTTCAGTCACCTTTTTATGTAAAAAGAGTAAAAGTGAATTTCAGTAGGGCCCCCCAAGGTTATGAACAATATAATTTCCTAATAAGACACAGGCCTTGACCTACCTGCCCATTAATAGCCAGTAGTAACCGAAGTAACGGTAGGCCTAGGTTGAGGCTTGTCACCATTACATGACACACTGTAACGTTATGCCTACCAGGGTTTATTAATAGGAACTAATGTACTTCGCAGTAACTCACCTCGTCTGACAGGATCCCAGCAGGAAGTTTTTACACAGATGTAAACTGCTGCATCCCTGACAGTGACCCATTACCACGGACTCCATCGTGTTGAAGCTCTTGCTCGGTTTCCCTCCACTTCCAGTCAAACAACAGACTGACAAGCAACTAACTGAGAAAGTGAAACTATGACTTATTTAACCAGCATTGATGCTGTACCGCTGCTGTCCACCTGGGGGCCTCAGTGAGCCATTTGCCTTCAGTTTGGTCTTCCTTGTTTAATGAGTGACACACAGTGGGAGAAAGCATGGAGAATAACAAATATTTTATGAGGGACAAGAGAGTTTCATTCAAGATTTCACAATCTCTCCTTAGTGCAGCAGCAAATCCTCAAAAAGGTATTTTAGCCCCGTGACAGCAGGGCTCTATGGATGGTATTGCTGGACGGTCTGTGATCTGTTCGCCACTTTATGGGTCACGTAGCCTGCAGTGTATGAAGCGGGAGACCGGAGTTCGACGAAGACGATGAAGCATGAGGAGTGAGGCATTTCCGGTCACACATCCGTTCAAATGTAATCAATTCAAGCATGGAGCAGTTTGAGGAAATTTCCTCAAGACTGGCTGAGCAAGCCACGCGACCCCAGCTCCAAAGACTACAAAAAAATGTCTCTTCCAATTCTTGGAGAGAAATTGCAGAAGTGCTGGAGATTGAATGAATGAATCCCAGCCATAAAATTGGACTTGGTCAAGCTTTTTAAAAATCCCAAAGACCGTTTTGCTAGTGTGTTGAAAAGACCGGACAAACATTGTGTTTTATTGTTTTACATCAAAGGTTGGACATGCTGCCATCTAGCGTCCAAGTGTTCCACTAAAAACCGTGCGGATAAAATCTTTGCGGCAAGGTTTCCAGACCGAAATTTGCCAATCTGATAAGCTTTCTGCAATCCTTGAAGCCTCTTCTGTTGCAAGTGTAAAACATATTGTGTGACATATTTGCAAATAAGTCTAAAATCTCACCTTTGCGTGCATTCTCCCAATTGCTTTCATGAATGTCTGGCTGCTAGCCTACTATTCTACTATGCCTCTTCTGTGAGCTGTAAAACGTTAGCCCCGATTTGATACTTTATTGCAAATATGTTCATAAAATATTACTAGCAAAACAGTTTTAAATCGCACATTTTGCTCTTACAGCTAAATCTATGGTTATTTGGGAATTGATTTATTTAGTTACGAATAAAGCACTTTGGTTCATTGCCGGTGAGATGTCAAACATGATCGTTGTCTAATCCAAGTCGCATAAAGGATAAAAGTTGGACAATTTGTGTAGCACCTTTCTTATCAGTGATACAAAGTGCTTCACAAAATTAAAATGTAGCATACAGCAAACAGAATAACAAAAAAAACTGAATAAAAACAAATCAGGAAACGGGACGCTTTTTAGGCTTTGGGATTTTGTAGTGTGTTCTACCTTCATGAGGTAGACAAGGCTCATCAGAGGCTGGCATAATTTAGATGAATTAAACATTAATCTGAACTTTGTTAACGTTTTTATGTGGATAAAACATGAGCCTTAAATAATTTAGACAGCTGTCATCCTGCGCGGGAGGAGCCTCAACGCAACGCTTCACACCTCCGTTCAATATGGCGCATGTGAGGATGTTCCAACTGACAAGCCAAGTTCACTCGCCTCCTCACATCTCCTCGATTCCTCCGTGACCTTTGACCGAGGAGTCGAGTAAGAGACGCGAGGCGAGGAGACGAGGAGAAATCGTTACCAAATGGAACGACACCGACAATGGCACCCCTGTGTGGATGTCAGAGGAAGAGGCGGCAGCCATATTGGCTCAACCTGACTGCTGGTGGCATTTCTAATTCATTTAAAAAGAGACAGAGATTTGGAAGCACAGCTACATGGAATCTCAAAACGAATGATGAAACTGTTATTTAAGTTATCTGTAGTAAGAATATATTATCTGATACACTGAACACTCAGCAACTGATGCTGACATATCGGGGAGAAAGTGATGAAATTAAGGAAAGAACTGAAACTTTTCCCAATAAAAGAATTAAACCAATAAACCTCTAGCTTTGTGTATGTGACTCTCAAAATAACTGTCTGTGCTTCTGTCTGCGGCAAACATAAATATTAAATTAACTTTGAAGCAGTAAAGCTTGAGAAGTGTTTGTAAACAGTGGAACAAGGAGGCAGAATCTTCAGTTACAGTGGAATCTGCATGTTGCAAAGAGACGATTAACCACTTCAACACTCAAAACTTTAATTGGGACTTACAAAATAGTATATTAATTATATATTCTGAATTTTGTTATGCAAAGAAATAGAAAAGGCATAACTTCATCAAAACTTCACTATTTACAAATTCATTTTAGTGTGTTGTCGCCCTCTGCTGGTCAGAGAGCTGTGAGGCAGAATCTATGACAAATAACAACTGAATATGATGTATTCTTGATTACAATTATTGAATATGAATAATTATACAGCAGTGATGTACAAAATTTCCTGAGCAGACTAAGAACTTTAGATCAACAATGAATTACACATCGTTCCTGAGAAACTGTAATTCATTTCCAATTTAAAATAGGTTTCAACCAAGCAAACTGACTGAACATATACATTCTTGTGCTGTAACTGATGTAAACCACAGCTAGCCATGATTTAGTCATTACTCTGCCAGCCATGGTGATAAATTGTCAGCAATTTTTGATTTGATTTGATTTTGATTTGATTTGATTTATTAGACATATCAAAAACAAATATATATAAAATGTCACACACTGCAACAAATACATATTCATTTAAAAGAAAATGTCGAGGATAACACAATAAAGTTAAAAAATAACTTATTTCCATTGTGGTCCTCTTTGTGGGAATCTTTTTTTTAAATTTATTGTATTGTACTGTATTTATATTCGGTTGTTTTTATTGTTTTTTATTTTGTCTGTAAGGGTCTGCATGAGTTATTTTATCTTCCATTAACAACCACAATGGAAATTAGTGTTTTAAGTGACACTTTCCTTTGCCATGTCAAATATAATTTTTTTTTTTTTTTTTACATTTTTAAGCCCAGTCAAATGTCATATTGCACTTGGTAAATGTTGCTAATTAACAGAATCTGACATGCTTCCCATTACTACACACTTTCCATCACGATCTATCATCAAACACGTGACCTCACTTCACATCCAACCTTAAGCAATGACACAGCTGGATTCGTTATTTGTACTCCGGCTTGACGAAGAAACTGGTGCGCTAGGTGGGGTATATTGTGTGAAAGGAGTGTAAACCGGTGCTCTAGTTGAGCGAACCGGTGCCGGTGCAGGTGCTGGTACTGATGATGCGCCATAGTACTGATGGAAGGCGTTTGAGGTCTTCTCCTTGTACTGGAGCAGGTACTCGGGGTAGATCTGGTGCTTCTCGAACACGACAAAGATGGAGGGATCTCTGACGTCGTCCACACAGCTGTCGTAGAAGCGCGTGTCCCCGCCGTCCTTGGAGGGAGGGCGGAGGTAGTCGGAGGATCCTCGAGTGAAGTCGCCCACCAGGACCCGCGAGATGAACATGGATTTGACGTTGGACTGGCCGGCGTAGCTGTGGGAGTACTTGGCATCCCGGGCAAAGTAACTCCCTGAGATTAGAGAGAGAAAGAGAGAGATTGTTCTGTTTAGGGTGACCAGACGTCCCCGTTTTGCCTGGACAGTGCCTGGATTTGGTGCTTTGTACCCGACTGGCACTGTCCCCGGAAATGTCCCCAAATTTCCATCTATGCCCTCTCTTTTCTTATTTTAAATAGAATTAATCAAGCACGCAATCACAAGTAAAAAAAAGTCCCCTAATTTGCTCTAAAATCTGTTCATCCTTAATATTGTCACCAAGCAGTACTCACCTTCCATGTTACACACTGCAAACAATATCCATCTTCGAAAAGTATTCAAACTGCTCACATGATGAGAATGGAGTCGAGTAAAAAACTTTGATCAAAGTAGTCATATTCTTCTACATTCTGTCATTCTAAAATTTTAGTGGGATAAATAATATTTTTCACTATTTTTTATTGTGCTAGGGACCCCTGCTCTGCAAAAAATATTCATTTTCCTTAAAATAAATGAAAATATTTTTCAGGTGAGATAATTCCACTTGTTTCCAATGCAAATCAACTTTTTTCGCGAATTTACTTAAATGTCGCTGTCTGGATACTACTGGAATGATCAGCCTTATTCTACTATAAATCCCTAAATTAACTTAAACCACATTGGAAAAGCATAATTACCTCACTGGCAAAACTGTCGCTTAATTTGAGATAAACAAGATTTGAAGATTGAGTATGAGACTAGATATTAGGGCTGGGCGATATGGTTGAAATCAATATCATGATAATCTTAAGGATTTTTCTCGATATCAATATATATCACGATATAGTTAATGTATGCAAAATCACGTTAAATAATCACATTAATGTTCATCTCATTGAACCGAATGGTAATGTTAGGTGTGATGTCAAACAAAACAGAAATATTCAAATTATTCCTTCCTACCATACCTCATTTTATGAGTTTTTAAGTAAAATTTGCTTGTCATCATCAATTCAGACAGCAGAAATGTGTGTCACGATATCAAAATATCTTCATATCATCACGATATGATTCGACTGAAAGACGATAAACGATAATATTGAATTATCGCCCAGCCCTACTAGATATCTTGTTAAGATCGGCATTATATGCAAACAGATTGAATGTGTTGGCTTTCCATTCTCTCAGAGTTAAATTAATTACTTAGAAATGTATTAATTTATGACTTATATGAAACAGCACAACTGCACATTATTTATTACAAACACAATAAGTACGAGAAACATATTTGTTCAACTCACCTTTCCCGAAGGCGGTTCCATGAGTCCCACAGATTCTCCAGTCAAAGTTGTCCAGACAGATGGCGTCTACATGTTTAGAGTCTGTGCCATGGAAAAGTTTTCTTTCCGTCACATTTCGCCCACTGTTGTTCTTATTCATCCGATCCTTTTGCCTATTAATCAGAAAGAAGAAGAATTAGAAACCTAAAGAGCCCAATAAACTGGTACAGTTAGCAGCAGAGACTTTTCAGTTACATCACAATTTTCCTAGCAATTACATCTGGTTCCATCACGGATGTCCACTGGAGAACTGGCTCACAAATAATGTCTACAACAGGGTAGAAACAGAGAAAAGCCTGTGGTGTGCAGGCTGTAGATCCATTCAGCAACGTTCTCAGTAAAAGTGAATAGTGTGATAAGGTGAATTTGTTTCCAAATGTAGGTGACACAGTAAACTGTCTTAGCCCTAGTCTCTACTCCAAAAACACTCCTGAGTTGTAGCTTGAGTTAACCTGAAACCTTAGCTAGCTAACCAAACAGTTAGATTTGGCTAGTACAGCATAAAATGGCGATTATGGAATTTTAAGTGTTATGGTGACAACTCAAGTCTTTCTTTTGACGTTTATGCCCTGTAAGCCAGCACCTCAACAACATAGGTGTGCGTTTTTTTCTTTTCTCCCTTACTGACAACTCAAGTCTGGTCATTAAGGCTGTAAAGTCTGTCACACTTGCTTCAGAACTGTGCACATGTGTATGTTAACAAACTGTCAAAACTCAAGTCAATGCTGCTGTAATTCAGTTTATAGTTAGTTTTAGTTTTATAACGGTTCACATAAAAATGTCCGCTGCTGGAACCATCCTGGAATGTTGATTTGAATGGGAATGACCGTTCTATCCATTCAAGCCAGGTGAAAATGACATTTTGACATATAGTATTTTGGTTTTAAAGACGTACCACTCAAAGACTTCCCACAGTGCTTTGTTCTGAATCCTCTCTATCTGGACAATGTCAAAGCCTCTCATGGTGTTACGAAACAGGCTTTCAATCCCCTGATACTCCGCTGAGGAGCTTTGGAGGGAGACTCGCTGGAAGAGACACACAACACAGAGGAGGACAGTTATTATATTTTCCCATACACTGCATAAAATGTCTATCTTAACAAATATAGGAGCATGGGTAGTGTAAGATTGTTCAAACAACACCAGCTAATAAGAAACAGAACGGACGGTACGCTGCAAAAAACGTCTCTTTCTTGCTCAATCCCCCGCAACACTGTCTAGAATCCATTTCCGATTGCATGGCTTTGTTGCTGTAATGTGAGGTGAAGTCCGTTTAATATTTAATATTCATTCAAATGTGACTGGCGGCTGGTTTGCTGGATGGTGCAAGGTTTATACAAGATAGAAATCAAAAGTAAGTTTATGCCCATCAGCTCCAATGCAAACTCAGGGAAAACAATTTGCTGTCAGTTATCAATATTAGTGCCTGAAAGGAGTATGGAAGCTATTTCTATTGATAAAGTAGACAATTCTCAGTTTGCATTGATGGATTGTGGCTTCAGAGTGACAGAGTTGCCTGTCAGCAGGATATTTAGTGGAGTTATGGGCATCTTATGAGTAGCGGAAGATAAATGTGCAGAAATTCAACCTCACATTTAAAAACACTATGCAGTGAACAACAATCTAAGCAGGTCTGAAACAGCAGAGAGACTCATCAACATTGGTAGGATCCCCTAAGGGAGGGGAGGGGGAGACTTAACAGCGGCAGTGAATACCGTTTAGGAATCCAAAGGTGGCTTTTCTTACTAAGTTGCAGTTTGGAGGTACAGTTATTTAAAGTGTTACCTTGAATCCTGTTTCAGGAATCTGTGTCTTGTCCCAGTGTGCTGGTACAGCTTTGAAATTTGATTGATTACCCACAGGCTTTCTGCAGACAGAAGGGAAATTGATGAGCAAGGCATTAGCACTGCCAGGGTTAGCGCTTCCATCTCCTACTACAAATGTACATACTCATTTTACTGTAAGGTGATTTATAAAAAAAAAAAGCGTCCACTTTTCAAAAATGTTAACATTTTGTCAATTTAGAAAACTCTAAATATTCAATAAACATGTTTTGTTAAGCTGTTAAAAAATACATAGGCAAATGTACGCAGTGCATTTGACCTGTCAGGAGTCATCAGCAGTACCTAAATTTACTTGTTTGGGCGTCAGCTGAGGAGACAAACACAGGCCGTCTTCTCACCACCTTCTTAGTGCCATACTGCTTATTTGTTTGTATCATGTCTGAAAATGAAGGCATGTTATTATGATTACGTCATCAGAAAATACTTTAATAAGGTAAGGTAACAGGTAATTTGAATATTTGAATCCTTGCTTACCCTGGAAACTGAGTGAATACGTCTGCGAACCGGCTTTGAACTCCACCACATCCTTCTCATCGTTCAGGAACTTCTGCTCCAGTTCTCCACTGCTCATGTTTGCTGCTTGGCGTCCACCGGTCTGCAACGCAGGTCAAATAAAGCAAGTAAAGCCCATTTTTACCTCTGGAGACAACTGGAAGAGCAACTGACCAATCTGCAGCCAGATGAGAGGTACAGACAGAGATTAGTGCCAGCAGAGATTGTATCTGAACTAAATTTGAATTTGACATTCTGATATTGAATGCGAATTCCTGTTGTCCCTGGGTCATGTTTTATGGTATTTCCTCATGTCACTGTGTGAGCTGTTCCAAGACAAATTCCTTTACATTATTTTGAATCAGCCAATAAAGTGACTCTGATGGTGGTTGACTCACAGCTGAAGCATACTGGTTCCAGTTTCCAGACTCATCCTCCCAGTACCAAACCCATTCGGTGGTGAGAACGAAGGTCGGATGGAGTACAGACGAAGCAGTGGAGAGTCGCCGTACTTTGTTCAGTCCACAGGTAATCGAGTCGAAACATACAGTTTGGCCGCGACTACTGCAGAAAAGGGAGCAAGAAACGTTGCATCAAATAACATTTCTACTGGAATAGTGGTTCTCAAAGACTCCCAGAGGCCCTTGAGGGAGCTCCAGGGGGTTCCAGTGCAAAATGGGAAATAGTTTGGTGGCTGTAATTTAACTCATGAGACTTTTTAGATCCCAATTATAGTATGCACAAGAACTATTTGGGTGTCCGAGAACCCTGTGCAAGAGAATTCACTAGATGTTAATAAGATTAAAATGATGAAACGGAATCAAATTTGAAATTCCCTTTATTCCAGAGAAAAATTCCCTTTAAAATTGCTTAATCTATTGGCATTAAAGTTAGACTGTATTGGTTTGTGGAAATATCAAGCTGGTATGGCCTTTTAATTGAAATCGGATATTGGCCTGTCAATGTCATCTGTGGCTTTTCCTGACAAGAAGAAAATCCCGAGGGGAACATTAAAGATTTTTTTTTTAAAGATATTTAATATCACTAAAAATCGCCAGCTTCAATCCAAAACTATCACTATCAGCCTTCAAATACCCATATCAGTTGAACCCTAATCTCAGTGAATGCCAGCAGAGTATACCTGTATGTCTTTTTAGGATCACAGTAGTCCTTCTCGATCTCCTCGTTGTCAGGCAGAGCGGTCCACTGTTGTCCCTGTCTGACCTGCCATCTGTACGGCAGCTTCTCATGGGCTTTAAAACACCTCTCTGAGGAGAGTTTATGACCAAATGTATCAGTAGTACGGTTTGTGTAAAAAAGAATAATTATTTCTCATAAAACTAGCTAAGATGTATTATCTATAATTAACTCACCACCATGTATACAGTGTCCCTTGATGAAGTACAAGCATATCTCAGTTTTATCTAATGGAAACAAACAAAAATACAACATGAGCCACCTGCAGAAACTCACGCTGCATTAACAGAAAAATCCAAGAAAAAGACATCACAGTACTGCCGAAACTGTTTGACAGGTGATCTCTAGGAAGTGCAATGCAAAAACACCACAGCAATGAGTGCTTAGCACCCAAGATGGATCTACCATAGAAGCTTTCAAAACGGTCTTACTGGGTTTACCTTTAGCAAACTCTGAGCTGTTCTTGGGTCTTTGTCCTCTGTTCAGTGCGTCATCGCTGCTAGCAGCTGTGGCTTGATGGTTGCCCTTGTTGCCCCTGTTGTCACGGCTCCTCAAAGCCTGTATGTTCATATAAACAGACTTCATGGAGTGAATGAGGTGGTCGGGCACGCCTCTACCCTGCAGGGTTTTCATCGGCTGCGGATCATAAAAATCATGAGCCCTGGGGCAGGAACAGGCTCCCTTCAGGTGTCTCTCACAGATGTGGAGCCTGGTGCAGCCGTCACCGTCCTGACACCGGCCGTACGGCCCATCACCGTTGTTGTAATTGTAGCATATCTAAAAGACAGATAAGAATGGGAAAAAAGGTGGTTAGAAGCAATATAATCTTCATAGTCAGACCTCCAGCTCAAACAACAGAGGTCTGGAGAAATTTAAACCCAATAGTTGGTTAGGAAAGAGTGGCAACACTGTGGGCTATGATCATCATTCAAAACAGTCAAATTTCACTAGGGCGGAGCTATGGGTGGAGCCTGGCACTGCTGCTCACTTGTTTAGTGTTGTAGGGACAAGAAGGAAGTTGATACAGACAGCTAGCGAAATAAAACTTTACAAAGGCGAGATTTAAACGACACACAGCAGCTGTTAGCCCCACAAAATTTTCATCCATTTTTATCTTGCTTGTTTAATTTACCCAAAGAGTTTGTATTTTAACTTAGATTTACTCTGCAAAGTAGCTAGCGTTGTAGCTAAGCTAACAATGGAAACAGAAAAACAAACCAAGATTGCTGTTTCCAGTGGGACTGTGGGAGAATGCGGTTTCCCTCTTCCCTCTCAGCTGATGATTTTGTCACCTACTTTGCTGAGAAGGTGGATGACATCAGCTATCCAAAACCCTTGAGTGAGCAGTTTCCAACCAACTCTCTCTCTCTCTGTCCCAGAATGACCTCCTGGACCCTCTTCAATCCGGTTTCAAGGCTTCTCACTCTACCGAGACTGCTCTCCTTGCTGTCACGGAGGCTATTCACACTGCCAAGGCTTCATCCCACTCGTCTGTCCTGGGCTAAATCCTGGGTCCTCTCTGTATACTAAATCCTTTGGCCATGTGATCTCCTCTCATGGCTTCTCCTATCACTGTTATGCTGATGACACTCAACTACCTCTCCTTCCCCCCTTCAGAAACACAAATTAATGGGCGCATGTCCGCATGTCTTAAAGACATCTGTGCTTGGATGTCTGTGCACCACCTCAAGCTCAATCTTGACAAGACGGAGCTACTCTTTCTCCCAGAGAAAGATTGCTCTCTCACAGACCTCTCCATCACCATTGAGAACACCACTGTGTTGCCCTCACAGACTACCAAGAACCTTGGGGTGATCCTGGACAACCAGCTGTCCTGCTCTGCCTACACTGCAGCAACAGCCCGCTCCTATAGGTTCTCCCTCTACAACATCTGCAAAACTACGCCCGTTCCTTACGAGGGAAGCAGCACAACTCCTGGTCCAGGCTCTTGTCATCTCCCACCTAGACAACTCCAACACTCTTTTGGCCGAGCGTCCCTCTGCCATCAGACCTTTACAGCGTATGTACAACGCTGCAGCTCGTCTGGTGTTCAACCAACCAAAATTCTACCACGTCACTCCCCTCTTCTGGTCACTTCACTGGCTTCCCATCTCTGCATCAAATAAAGACACTGGTACGGGCCTACAGAGAAGTACATCAGACTGTCCCTCCTCATCTACAATCGCTGGTCAGGTTCCAAACCCCAGTCGCGGTGCTTCTCATCCTTGCCATCACAATGGTGGAACGAGCTCCTCCTTCTGTCAGAATGGCTGAATCATTACCCATCTTTCGCCAGAAACTGAAGACACATCTCTTCAGGTTACACCTGGACCCCACTTGAACTAACCTATCATGCAACAGTCTTCTTCCCCTTCTACTCTTAAAAAAAACCCCAAAAACTATGATTCGACAAATGCTACTTATTCCTATTAAAAGGCTTAGCTGATGAAGACTGTGATATACAGTACGTTTCACTACTGTTGACTAGGCTTGGGCTGATATTCAATATTATTTCTTGAATATTGCAACATTTCCCTTGATATTGAATATCCCCCAGAAACGGATAGTAGAAAAAATAATCATACTTGAAAAATTTGTTGTGATATTACATTGTGAATATCGCCCATATAGCCTACTGTTGACAAAATGTACTTATTGTAAGTCGCTTTGGATAAAAATGTCTACTAAATGACGTAATGTAATGTAATGTTTCAAACTCCCACACCAGCGCCAGGCTTCACCCCAGCCAAATCTGTTTGAGCTGGCGGTTTGGCTATGTGAGATCACTCATTACCCGATCAATCACTCAATCGGTTTTCAAATCCCCCCTCCCTCTTGATCCTCTTTCCAGTCTGGTACTTACAGGAGGCAGGAAGAAGTTGTCGTTCTGCAGCAGCAGTGTGCACAGCTCCTTCAGGTCCAGATCCTCCAGCTCATGCTCTCTCAGTATCTTCATATTATGCGCAGACTTCAGGTCATGGGAGAAGCGGCATCCTCTCCTAAAATTAAAGGCCCCACATTACTCAACATTTAAAATGTTCTATGCCTCGGGATAAGAATAATGTTCTTAAAGACATTTTGCAAATACATGTACTGACAATGTATTGACATGCTACTTGGAAATTCCATATAAACACCTTTCAAACTTGGATAAAGTTAGAAAGTCAGAGAAAATTATGCTACCCATGATACAATGATAACCTTCAACCTTCTCAATGTCGTGGAAAAATCATGTTTTGTTTCAGTCAGCAGTAAGAAAACACTTCTATACACATGCACTTTTGTTTTTTTATGTGTTTAGTTGACAGGGACAATGCTCAATAAATATATTGTGCCAGATATAGCTGGATATAAAATTTAAAGTTCCTAAACGTACCGCACTCTCTGGTACTAGTCGGCAAGGTGTTCCACAGCTTGGATGCTTTAACTGAGAAAGCTGTCCTGCTAAACTTTGTGGACCGAAATTTTACATAACAGTCTCCTCTTGCGGAGGATCTTGTTGATATTGTACCAGTGTTAGAATGTGTTACAACTTGTTTAAGTGGTGGTGGGGCAAGGCCATGGAAGATCTTGTATAGTAAACAGACATTAGCCATAAACAGAAAATGTTCAAATGTATAATAGATTATACTTCTTGATAATACTGAAATGATGATAGGAATTGGATTTTTTGTCCAGTACCTTCTGTTATGAAGTGGTTGCATAGTTGTATAACTTGCCTGAGACCAAGTTATGACACAGCAGGAAAGATAGGATAGTGTTACATGTTCCTCGTTCACTAGACTAACCATCATAACTCACTGTGAAGCACTTTGTAACTTTGTTTTGAAAAGCACTACATAAGTAAAGATTAAAAATGACAAAATAGCATGTGAATGCAATGCTGTTTAGCAGCCGACTTGGAAATCCCGGATGTCGGACTTTCCCACCAGCACATGAACGCACCATATTGAACACATTACTTTTACTTCCTGGAAAACAGTGCGTCTGTAATGGTGGCTTCATGCTGCACCAGGACGCATAAATAAAAACTAAATACAAAATTTACAGACAAATTATAAAGATTTTTAAACAGTCCTGCCCCTCTGCCCGCTGTCTTTTGAAAACAGATGGATGTTTGAAAATAATGTATCTTTAAATGAAATCACTCAAGCAAATAACAAATAATAAGTTCACGTCTTCATTAAACACCTTTAATCGCTGTATGTTTTTTTATGTAGTTTTTTTTCTTGGGAGTTTTTCCTTGTATGCATTGAGGGTCTAAGGCTGGTGGAGCCGGTAGGTATATAGAATAGGTCGGCTGTTATGTTATTATATAAAATCTGTTTTTGTGTGTCTTGTGCTCTTCCTGGTGTTTGTCCTATATCATTCTGTTCTATGGTTTAAACCTGAACTGTGAGCTACCTTGTTGGTTAGAGTTAATCTGTACAGTCCTTTGAGACAGGCTTGATAAAGGGCTGTAGAAATAAATAAACTTGAAAAAGTGAATTTAACCCTATGAACAGCTAAAGGACACAGGCCTTACACTGTGAAACCAAACTTGAAATGTCCTTAATTTCTCCATTACACAAACATTAATTATTATTTATGAAAAATAACATGTTATTTGGGTTTTTTATTTGTAGGTTGATTCACAGAGACACTAGAAATTAAGGGATTTTTCATGCCTTTTGTGCAGGTTTACAGGGTAGTGGAATGTCTGGAAAAGTACATTAAATTAGAAAATAAGGAGTCAAGATTAAGGAGTGTTAAGGAGGTTTCGATGGGATCTCCTCCATTAATAACTCCCTTAATTCATTTTAAGGGGATTTTACATGAATTAAGGGGTGAATTAATGTAAATTAATGAAAATGAAAGGATATAAGGGGATTTCTGTTTCGTAGAGATACCTGCCCAACATTAACTACAAACAGGCAGAGCAGGCCCAGGTTAGGGCTTGTCACCATTATGACACACTGTAGGCCTAACAGGCTTTATTAATAGGAACCAATAACTCCAGCAGGCAGTAACTCACCTCGTCTGACTGAACTGACAGGATCCCAGCAGGAACCTTCTACACAGATGTAAACTGCTGCATCCCTGACAGTCTTTGGCTTTACACAGTCGCACTTCTGTCTTGGCCACCACCTTCTGCTCCCCGCCGGAGGAACACAAAGCAAACTTCTCCCGGTTCGAGATAATCTCCCTCACATCCTGGGAATCTCCAAAACAGCCGATAAACACCAGTTCATCAATGTTGATTGATCCTTGATTGGCGCAGATGAATTTCATTACCGCGGACTCCGTCATGTTGAGGGTCTTGCATCGGTTGCCCTCCACTTCCTCCAAAACAACAGACTGACTGGCTTCAGGTTTACTCCCATTTCTGATCTCTGACGATTGGAAACCGAAACTTAAGCAGGATTGGTGCTGTACCGCTGCTGTCCGCCTGGGGGCCTCAGTGAGCCATTTGCCTTCATGTATAATAATATCAACAGGACAGTTTGGTCTTCCTTGTTTAATGATACACAGAGGGAGAAAGCATAGAGAATAACAAATATTTTGTCAGGGACAAAATGAAGGGAGTTTCATTTAAGATTTCACATAGAATCTCTCCTTACTGCAGCAACCAAAACAAAACACAGCCATGCTTTCTGAAGTCTCTAAAGTCTCTCCTCTATGAAATGGTATGTTGTGAAAAACATATCGCACTGCAAAGCAGGTAAAATAAGTGGATAAAGTGTCATACCCCAAAAACCGAAAAAGTAGGCCTACAAATCCAGTTCTCACCTAAAGGACCATGGGTTGGTATAAAATACAAGTTTAGAAAAAGTCATGGTCAGGGTGATTCATGTTTTGACAGACAATGGAACATTTAAAAAAGGGAAAATGTCATTTTCACCAGGATGGTGGTTCTAGTGCCAAACACTTTCACCCCAAATAACCATGGGAAGAGAACTGACTCAGACCAGTTACACTTGATATAAGCAGAGCAGCGTCTTGCTGATGGGTAATATAACACAACCATTGCATTTTCATACCCGCACTGTATGCTCTAGTGTTTTTATGACTTAAGATAAAAGTATTGACATATTTTTGTAATGTAATGACAGATTTAAATGCATTCGAAAGACATGTAGCCTACTGCACCAGTCTTGATCGTAGTGAACAGAAGTTGGGTAGGCTGACTTCCAGTCAGTGATGACCAGGCATCAAAACCACAAGCCTTAACAATGATTACAGATATTTTCAAGAAAAGCATAAATGTATGCCTTTACCCCTCAAAAACGCATACATCATTTCGATACCACTCAGTGCTGTGATCCGCCATTGGATTTCACGTATCGGGGAGAAATCTGTTAAATTAAGGAAATAATTCTACTGCAACTTCTCCCAATAAAAGTGTATTTTAGATACATAGATAGCACTTTATTGATCCCCTTGGGAAAATTCAGACTCAGATTCAGATTGACTCAGATCCAAAGGTTTATTAAACATTATTGCATCAAAGTCTCAAGCTACGGCCGACCAACCTCTAGCTTCCTGTATGTGACTCTCAAAATAACTGTCTGCGCTTCTGTCTGCAGTAAACACGAATATTAAATTCATTTTGAAGCAGTAAAGTTTCAGTAGTGTTTGTAATCAGTGGAATAAACTGGACTGAGGCGAAATTAGTTACAGTGGAATCTGCATGTAGCAAAGAAATTAACCACTAATATGAATTAAATATTCTGAAATTTTTGTTTGCAAAGAAATAGAAAAGCCATACCTTCATCAAAACTTCACTTACATTTACAAATTCTATTCATTTTAGTCTGCTGGTCAGAGAGCTGTGAGGCAGAATCACTAAAATAAAGAATGACTAAAATAAAATTTGAATATGATGTATTCTTGATTATTGAATATGAATAATTATATAGCAATGATGTACAAAATTTCCTGAGCAGACTTATAAGAACTTTAGATCAACAGTGAATTACACATCGTTCCTGAGAAACTAGAACTTATTTCCAATTTAAAATAGGTTTCAACCAAACAAACTTAATGAACATAAATTTTTATGCTAACTGCTGTAAACCACAGCTAGCCATGATTTATTCATTACTCTGCCAGCGATCTTTTTTTTTTTTTTTCATATTCGATTGTTTTTATTGTGTTTTATGTTGTATGTAAAGCATTAGTTATTTTATCTTCCATCAACAACCATGATGGAAATTAGTGTTTTAAGTGACACTTGTGTCACTCCTTTGCCATGCCAAATATATACGATTTATTTATTTTTAAGCCCAGTCAAATGTCATATTGCACTTGGTAAATGTTGCTAATTAACAGAATCTGACATGCTTCCCATTACTTAACTTTTTCACTTTCCACTGCTATCTATGGTCAAACATGTGACATCACTTCACATCCAACCTTACAAAATGACACAGTCGGATTCTTTCTTGGTACGCTGGCTTGAGGAGTAAACTGGTGTTCTAGGTCGGTGATATTCTGTGACACGAGGGGAAACTGGTGTACTAGGTGGCCGATATTCTGTGATACGACGGGAAACTGGTGTACTAGGTGACCGATATTGTGCGAAAGGTTTGACAGGTGTGTTAACTGGTGCACGAGGTGCAGCAACTGGTTTGATGGGGGTGGAAACTGGTGTGCTGGGTGAGGGAACTGGTTTGATGGGTGTGGAAACTGGTGCGCTGGGTGAGGGAACTGGTTTGATGGGTGTGGAAACTGGTGTGCTGGGTGAGGGAACTGGTTTGATGGGTGTGGAAACTGGTGTGCTGGGTGAGGGAACTGGTTTGATGGGTGTGGAAACTGGTGTGCTGGGTGGGGGAACTGGTTTGACAGTTGTGGAAACTGGTGTGCTGGGTGGGGGAACTGGTTTGATGAGTGTGGAAACTGGTGCTCTAGGTGAGGCAACTGGTTTGATGGGTGTGGAAACTGGTGCGCTGGGTGGGCGATACTGTGAGACAGGAGGAGGAACTGGTGTGCTAGGTCGGGCAACTGGTGTACCAAATAAGGAATATGGTCTGCTAAGTGGGGGAACTGGTGCTGGTGCTGGTGCTGGTGCTGGTACCGACGCTGCACCATAGGACCAATGGAAGGCATTTGAGATCTTCTCCTTGTACTGGAGCAGGTACTCGGGGTAGATCTGGTGCTTCTCAAACATGACAAAGATGGAGGGGTTTCTGACGTCGTCCACACAGCTGTCGTAGAAGCGCGTGTCCCCGCCGTCTTTGGAGGGAGGGCGGAGGTAGTCGGAGGATCCTCGGGTGAAGTCGCCCACCAGGACCCGCGAGATGAACATGGATTTGACATCGGACTGGCCGGTGTAGCTGTGGGAGTACTTGGCATCTCGGGCAAAGTAACTCCCTGAGATTGGAGAGAGAAAGAGAGAGAATGTGAAAACATTGTTTTGTTTGACATTGTCTAGGGCGACCAGACGTCCCTGGTTTGCTGGGACAGTCCCTGGATTTTGTGGTTCGTCCCTGATTGGCACTGTCCCTGGAAATGTCCCCAGATTTCCCTCTATGCCCTCTCTTTTCCTTTTTTTAATGGAAATGATCAAGCACGTGATCACAAGCCAAAAATGTCTTCTAATTTGCTTTAAACATCTGGTCTCCTTAATGTTGTCACCAAGCAGTACGCACCTTCCAAATTCCACACTGCAAAGAATATCCATCTTAACTTAGGAAGGTATTTGAACTGCTCAACGATTGATGAGAATGGAGTCCAAAACAAAAACTATTATCAAAGTAGTCGAATTCTTCTACATTCTGTCATTATATTAACTGTTAGTGGGTGAAATAACTGTAATAGTGAATATCCATTTTCCTTTTTTTTTGTTATGAACTTTTTTATTGTTTGATATGGTTAACAACAACATACACAACAATCAACCCCCACCCCCCACGGCACCCCATCACATTACAATTGGCCTTAGTAGATCAGAATATTTGCATAGCAATAATCATATAGGGTCTATGACCTAGTGCGTGTGCACAGAAGATCTTTCACTTCGTCAGTAAAGGAAGCCCAGGCACTGATGGTTGATTGTTTGGCATTATGCATTCTTGCTACTGACATCTCCATATATGCTATATCCAATAAAGATTGTAGCCAATGATTCCAGGAGAGAGAATAAGGCTGCCAGCGAAGGGCTAACATTTTTTTTGCTGCTGTCAGACCAACAAAAAGTGCAAGCGCCTGATGAAATGAGAGCTCTAAAGAGGAGGTATCATTCAATAGGAGCAGCTTTGGACAGTATGGCACTTCAATATCAAGTAGGTCAGATAAGGTTGTAGATCCCATTTTCCAGAAATACACTACCCCTGGACAATTCCAATACATGTGCAGAAAAGTCCCTGTGTCCCCATTAGGGCAGAGCTCACAGTCAGGAGAGGAAATGAGCTTCATCAGATGGAGCTTCCTGGGAGTGAGATACATCCTATGCAAAAATTTAAAGTGTATCAGTTTGTGGTTGGGATTTTTGGAAGTACCATCTAAATTGTCCCAGACTGTTAACCAGCAAATGTCATCCACAGAACAGCCAAGATCCCCACTCCAGACTTGATGGACTGCCAGAGGTTTGCAGACAGAATTTAAGAGTAAATATATCCTAGATACTAAGCCTCTAGTTCAACCTCCCACATCTAGCAGAGAATGGAGTGAATGAGTTGTTAAAGCTACACCCCATGGGACCCCATACGTTTGCATTGCTAACCTGAGCCAAAGGTAAAAGAAAAATGAGCTTCTAGGGACATTATACACAGAACACAAGTCATTAAATGATCTCATACCTTTATCATCCCATACATCTGACAAAGTATCAACACCTTTTGCAGACCATTGTGAAAACTGAAAGGGGGCTCCTCCTGTAATAAGACTGAAGTTATTAAATATGCGGCTATGAGTGTGCCACTTTAAGGAGGTCTGAGTATGTTTTTCCACTAACCGCCATGTTGACAGTAAAAAGGACATAATTGGACCAAGCTGATGTTTAGCAAGTTTAGGAGGCAAAGCTGAATAAACAAGGTCCTGTAACCGATGAGGGTGGGCAAGGTTCTCTTCTATTGGTCTCCATGAGACCTGAGCATTGGGGTCAAGCCATGTTGACACAGGACGCAACACATACGACCAAAATTACAATTTAAAATTCGGGACAGCTAAGCCACCATCGCTTTTAGTTCTTTGCAATGTGGACAACTTAATACATGGCCGTTTACCACCCCACAGAAACTTAGAAAATACTTTGTTTAATTTGTCCCAATAGCCAATTGGAGGGGGGGAGAGGTATCATATTGGAAAAGAAATTTATTCTGGGGAGAATATCCATTTTGATTATAGAGACTCGAGCTGACAAAGAGTTAGGTAATTTTGTCCATCTATCCAAGTCTTCCTCTACTCGTCTGAGGATGTTTTGGAAGTTCTTCATGGAAATAGATTGTAAAGAGGGATAGATAACAACGCCTAGATACTTGAAAGATTTAACCACTGGAATATGAGGTAGAAGTGTAGATGGGTTTAAGGATGGATTAAGAGGCATTAGTTGGGACTTGGACCAATTAATTAATCAGAGAGAGAGCTAAATTGGGAAAAGACATCCAAAATATGAGGAATTGAGGAGGGGGAATTATTGACATATAGTAGTATATCATCTGCAAATAAGGACAGAGAATGGTGTGTATTGCAAAAGGTGATGGGTTCAATAAGGGGATGTTGTCTTATACTTTGGGCTAGAGGTTCTAGAGAAAGAGAAAATAGAAGAGGAGAGAGCGGACAGTCCTGGCGGGACCTGCATTGGATAAAAGGTCTGTTAGATATATAAAAAAGTCAGGGTCAAAATCATTGGGCGCGTAAATGGATACGAATGCCACCTTTCTTCCAGCAAGGATTGTTTTGATGTAGGAGACATGACCATCCCCACCCCCATGGCTTTCCAAGATGGTTAGTGGCAAGGTAAGCCTCAACACCACTAAAGAACCTCTGGTTTTGGATGTAAAAGAGCTAGAAGCAGCCACATAATAGTTTCTGTTACTAAAAATATATCCATTTTCCTTAAAACAAGTGAAAATATTTTTCAGGTGAGGTAATTCTACTTGATCCAATATCAACCTTCTTCAAGAATATACTTGGATTAAGTGCCGTTTTCTTGATACTACTGCAGTGAGAAACAAGTTTTGAAGATTGAATATGAGAGTATGACTTGTAAATATTGACATTTGCAATGCAAACACAGATTGCATGTGTTGGCTCTCTGTTCTCTTAGAGTTTAATCAATTATTTATAAATGTAGTAATTTATGACTTATATGAAACAGCACAACTGCACATCATTTATTAACAACACAACAAGTATGAGAAATATATTTGTCACCTTTCCCGAAGGCGGTTCCATGAGTCCCACAGATTCTCCAGTCAAAGTTGTCAATGCAGATGGCGTCTACGTGTTTAGAGTCTGTGCCATGGAAAAGTTTTTTTTCTGTCACATTTTGCCCACTGTTCTTCTTCATCCGATCCTTTTGCCTGTTAATCAGGAAAAAAGAGCAAACAGAAACCTAAAGAGCCTGTGGTCAATAAACAGTCAGTAGTGAGACTTTGCAGTTACATCACAAATTTCCTAGCAATTACTTCTGACTCCATCATGGAGGTCCACTGGAGAATTAGCTCTGCACAGATATTGTCTAAATATATAACAGGCTAGAAACAGAGAGCTAGCTGACCTAGCTTGTTGTGGTGTGGCTGATCTGTGTTCTCAGTAAAAGTGAATAGTGTGATAAAGTGGATTTGTTTCCAAACGTTGGTTACTGTGACACAGTAAACTATCTTGTCTTTAGCCCTAGTCTCTACTCCAAAACACTCTGAGTTGTAGCTTGAGAAGAGTCAGCTCATTTAACCTGAACAAACTAGCCAATCTCACCACACACCGATTAGCAACTTGATTAAGTTGCACACAATACACAAACATCAATACTTTTTGTAGGTGGTTTAGGTCCAGACGACATTTTCGCTAATCTCTATAAACAGATATCTGCATATGAGACGTCGTCTCTCAACTCCAACTCCATTCTTGCGTTGCTAATTGGACTCTAAACAATGACCGGCGCACAGAAGAGGAAGTCTTGGCCCGGATGTCTGCTGGCTACACCGGAAACCCTGAAATATTGGCCGTTGCCCCCAGAGTCTAATCGTCGTCAGACCGATAGACGATGGGTTCCGATATTGTTAGCTAGCTAACTTGCCAGCAGGCTCATTTAGCAAATTGCAACCAATGTTAATGCTAACATTCAACTACTAGGCACTAGCACTAGCTTCTACTAGATTCATTAGCTAGTGTGCTAATAAGATGTGTTAACAATAAGACAGTGATGGTAGCTGACCAGATACTATGGTTAGCTAGATAATGTTATCTAGCTAACCATAGCATCTGGTCAGCTACCATCACTGTCTTATTGTTAACACATCTTATTGTAGGAGCTATAGAGAGCATTGTTCAATGCTCTCTATAGCTCATGCCCTCTGCCTGCTGCGGGTACAGGACTATTTAGTATTACCACTGCTTTTAGATCAGCAGGCACCTCATAACAGTTTACTGACCCTCTAGTTTCTTCACTTAATATGCCATGATATTATGACGGTTTTACTGACCCAATGTTCCAGTCATGTTATATTCAAGTGATGTAGATTGTACTGTATATGATACTAATTTGCACTATTTTTTGATTAGAAATGTATTGTTCTTATTATGTATTTTTCTTATTGATTTAGTCTGATTTTGTATGTACTATTTTTGCATTACTTGGGTACTTCACTTTTCACTTGAAGTCTTTTTTCACCTAGAATCAGGTGACGTGTCAGTTGACCCCGCTGTCAGTACCCAATCCGTACCGGCTGCCTGATCCGTTCTGCACATGCGCGAGCGGGTCCGCCATCTTGGACAGCTAGGTACGGCAACTCCACTTGGACAAACTTGATACTGCATGTTTTATGGTTTTATCGGGTGTTATATTTAACAGGACGTACCGGCTGCACGATCCATTCTGCACCTGCGCGTGCTTATTCCTGCCGATTTGTACCACACGTGTGAACATTTTACGGTGGTTGAAACACTTGACGGCCGCCAGCGACTTTATGTAACCGGTCACGGTTTGAGGTTACACTTTGGGCCGAAAGACTTTGGCTGGTGCAAATGATAACTAGAAAATACCTTTAAAAATCAACTATTGATAACTTAGCCACAGTAGCTGGTGAGCCAAAACAGTATCAGACATAGCTCAATCTCGTATCACTAGCGAATTTGACCCCGCATGCGTGGAATGGATCGGGCAGTGTAAAAAACATACAGTATTAAGTTTGTCCAAGTGGCATTGCCGTTCCTAGCTGTCCAATGCGCACGCATGTGCAGAACGTATCGGGCAGCCGGTACGGATCGGGTACTGACAGCCCCTATAAGGTATTTGTAGGGTGTGTCTCTGTAAGCATTCATGTCTGAAGAAGAGCTTACACTGGAAACGTTACATGTGGTGCACCTAGGTTTAGTTTGGATGTGTGTGCTTCCTTGCATCTTTTAGCTAGATAACAAGCTAACAGAACCAGAGAACCTGAATGGACAGAAAAGTCCTTCCACTGTTTGCCATGGTAATTTGGCTAGTACAGCATAAAATGGCGATTATGGAATTTTAAGGGTTAATTGCTATGGTGACTTGCTTGAGAACTGAGCAGATGAGTCTGTTAGCAAACTGCCAAAATTCAACTGAAAGTTAATGTTAGCGACGAGACTAACGTAGCTTTAGCAAAGACTGTACTTCTCTCTCTAGCTCTTCTATTCAACATTAGCATGTTAGTAAAACCTCTCAGCTCAGCAACTTGCTCTAAGTCGCTTTATACAGAAGATAGTATGATTCACATAATGGAGTCCACTCAAACCGATTGATTTGAAGTTCTGTGGTTAGAACTGAGGGTGCTACACATCACCTGAAAGCCCTTTACCTGAGGTAGCACATAACAGCAGCCAGGTGAAAGTGACATTTCGGTATACAGTATGTTGCTTTTAAAGACGTACCACTCAAAGACTTCCCACAGTGCTTTGTTCTGAATCCTCTCTATCTGGACAATGTCAAAGCCTCTCATCGTGTCACAAAACAGGCCTTCAATCTCCTGATACTCCACTGAGGAGCTTTGGAGGGAGACTCGCTGGAAGAGACACAAGACACAGAGGAGGACAGTTAATATTTTTTCCCATACAATGCATAAAAAGTCTATCTTAATGATAATAGGAACATGAGTAGTGTAAGACTGTTCCAAGCAACACCAGCTAATAAGAAACAGGATGGACTAGATGGTGCACTGCAAAAAAAAAAATGTTTTACTTTCTGTCTAAATTCCCCCAACATTAGAATCCATTTCCGATTGCATGGCTTTGTTGCTTAGGGGTCCAAAGGTGGCTTTTCCTACTAAGTTGCAGTTTGAAGGTACGTGTGTAATACATTACCTTGAATCCTGTTTCAGGAATTTGTGTCTTGTCCCAGTCTGCTGGTACAGCTTTGAAATTTGATTGATTACCCACAGGCTTTCTGCAGACAGAAGGGAAATTGATGAGCAAGGCACTAGCACTGCAAGGGTTAGTGATTCAATCTCCTACAAAACATGTATGTACTCATCTTACTGTAAGGTGATTTGGACAAAAGCGTCCAAAAATGTTAACACTTTGTCAATTTAGAAAACTCTAAATATTCAACACAGTTTTGCTAAACTGTTGAAAAATAAGTAGGACAAGGTACTAGCATTGCCAGGGTTAGTGCTTCCATCGCCTACAAATATTCAATGAACATGTTTTGTTAAGCTGTTAAAAAATCTGTTGGACCAATGTACGCAGTGCATTTGACCTGTCAGGAGTAATCAGCAGTACCTAAATTTCTTTGTTAGGGCATCAGCTGAGGAGACAAACACAGGCCGTCTTCTCACCACCTTCTTAGTGCCATACTGCTTATTTGTTTGTCTCATGTCTGAAAAAGAAGGCATATTATTATGATTACTTCATCAGAAAATGCTTTATTAAGGTAAGGTAACAGGTAATTTGAATATTTGAATCCTTGCTTACCCTGGAAACTGAGCGAATACGTCTGCGAACCGGCTTTGAACTCCACCACATCCTTCTCATCGTTCAGGAACTTCTGCTCCAGTTCTCCACTGCTGATGTTTGCTCCAAGGCGTCCACCGGTCTGCAACACAGGTCAAATAAAGCAATAAAGCCCATTTTTACCTCTGGAGACAACTGAAAGAGCAACTGACCAATCTGCAGCCAGATGAGAGGTACAGACACAGATTACTGCCAGCAGAGATGCTGATATTGAGCACGAATTCCCGTTGTCCCTGGGTCATGTTTAACAGTATTTCCTCATGTCACTGTGTGAGCTGTTCCAAGACTAATTCCTTTACATTATTTTTACTCAGTAAAGAAAGTGACTCTGATGGTGGCTGACTCACAGCTGAAGCATACAGGTTCCAGTTTCCGAACTCATCCTCCCAGTACCAAACCCACTCTGTGGTGAGAACGAAGGTCGGATGGAGTACAGACGAAGCGGTGGAGAGTCGGCGTACTTCGTTCGGTCCACAGGTCATCGTGTCGAAACATACAGTTTGGCTGCGACTACTGCAGAAAAGGGAGCAAGATACATTGCATCAAATAACATTTCTACAGGAGCAGTGGTTCTCCAAGTGGGGTTCAAGGACTCCCAGAGGTCCTTGAGGATGCTCCAGGGGGTTCCAAAGAAAAATGAGAAATAGTTAGTTGACTGTAATTTAACTCACAAGACTTTGTCCCAATTATAGGATGCATATGGACACTATTTGGGTGTCCGAGAACCCCTGTGCAAGAGAATTCACTAGATGCTAAAAAGAGCAATTCAAGTTCTAATTCTGGATGATCCAAGTATCAGCCTTTAAAAACCTGTATCAGTCGAACCCTAATTGGCATATCAACATGTGACAGTAATCTCAGTAAATGCCAGCAGAGTATACCTGTATGTCTTTTCAGGATCACAGTAGTCCTTCTCGATCTCCTCGTTGTCAGGCAGAGCGGTCCACTGTTGTCCCTGTCTGACCTGCCATCTGTACGGCAGCTTCTCATGGGCTTTAAAACACTTCTCTGAGGACAGTATAAGACAGAAGTAGGGTTTGTATAAAAAAGGAGAATAATAATACCATGGTCAAACTGATGTGATATTATTTTTTCTCATAAAACTAGCTTAAAGTATTATCCATAATTCACTCACCACCATGTTTACACTGTCCCTTGATGAAGTACAAGCATATATCAGTTTTATCTAATGGAAACAAACAAAAATACAACATGAACCAATATTTTGGTTTGCCACTCTCTATCACTGATTGATTTAACACAACAGTGATTCAACCTATATCCAGTTCATGAAAGCTTTTACATTTGGTGTTCTGAACACCCAGTGTCTGGTAACTCTTTAACCGGGAAAAACCTACAGGAAGTGATGCGTTTTATGTTATATCCGGTTTGTTTGGAATAAACAGAAAAAGAAGAATTGGGTAGTTAGCGTTAGCATCAGCAGCGATAGCCACCATGGCTGAACAGACAAAGAAAAGAGAAACTCAAACTGCATCAATAGAAAATGCAAGCTCTGCCCACACTGTTTGATTGCCAGGTGATTTCTGGTTACTGGATTTACCTTTAGCAACCTCTGAGCTGTTCTTGGATCTTTGCCTTTGTGTTCTGTTCGGTCCATCATCGCTGCTAGCAGCTGTGGTGTCAACAGCAGCACTGGGGTACCAGGTTCGTTGCGGCTGTTGATGGTTTCCCTTATTTCCCTTGTTTCCCTTGTTTCCCTTGTTTCCCTTGTTGCCCTTGTTGCCCTTGTTGTCACAGATCCTCAAAGCCTCTCTGTTCATATAAACAGACTTCATGGAGCGAATGAGGTGGTCGGGTATGCCTCTACCCTGCAGGGTTTTCAGCGGCTGCGGATCATAAAAGTCATGAGTCCTGGGGCAGGAACAGACTCCCTTCAGGTGTTTCAGACAGACGTGGAGCCTGGTGCAGCCGTCACCGTCCTGACACCGGCCGTACGGGCCGTCACTGTTGTTGTAATCATAACATATCTTGTAGAAGATGAGAAAAATGTGAAAAAAAGAGGGTTACAAACAATATAATCTTGCGGAGCCAGACTTTGGGCTTTGGGACAGAGGTCTGGAGAAATTTAAATCCAATAGCCTAGTTGGATAGGAAAGAGTGGCAACACTGTGGGCTATCATCATCATTCAAACCAGTCAAATCAGTTAAATTTCACTAGGGCGGAGCTATGGGCGAAGCCTGGTGCTGCTGCTCACTTGTTTACTGTTGTAGGGACAACAAGCAAGTTGCTACAGTTAGCTAGCTAGCAAAACAAAACTTTACAAAGGCAAAGTTTCAATGATATGCAGTGGCTATTAGCCCCACAAAATTTTCTATCCATGGATTTATTTTTTATCTTGCTTGTTTAATTTACTCAAAGAATTTGTATATTAACTCAAATTTACTCAGCAAAGTAGCTAGAATTGTAGCTAAGCTAACAATGGAAACTTGTTCTACCTGGGCAGAAAAAGTGCCGTTTCCAGAGGGATTGTAGGAGAATCCTGTTTCAAACTCCCACACCAGCGGCAGGCTTCACCCGAGCCAACACCTGGGTTTAAATTTCTCCAGACTTCTGCTGTTTGAACCGAAGGTGTGGCTATGTGAGGTTAGCCTTTGCCCAATCAATCAAATTTGATTCCCCCCTCCCTCTTGATCCTCTTTCCAGTCTGGTACTTACAGGAGGGAGGAGGTAATAGGTGTCGTTCTGCAGCAGCAGTGTGCACAGCTCCATCCGGTCCAGATCCTCCAGCTCATGCTCTCTCAGTATTGTCACATTGTGCGCAGACTTCAGATCATGGGAGAAGCGGCATCCTCTCCTAAAATTGAAGGCCCCATATTACTCAGTTGTCATGATTTCAATTTACAATCTTCTACGCCTCAGGATAAGAATAATGCTCTTAAAGACATTTTGCAAATGCATGTAGTTTAGATAAATAAATTAATCAACTGAATTTGTAGACTGACAATGCATTCACGTGCTACTTGGAAATTTCACAGTCACACTTACAAACTTACAAACACTTCTACCCCAGTTATGAGGCAAAGACAACCCATAAGCTTCTCCACATGGTGGAAAAATCAAGTATAGTGTCAGTCAATGGTAAGAAAACACATGCATCGTTGTTACATGTCTTTAGTTAGCCAGATTAACCATCATAACATTTGCTTCAATTAATTTGATTAAATTAGCTTGTTAAGCTAAAGGACATCCATGTTTGTTTATTGTTTTCTTGATTGAGAAGCACTTTGTAACTTTGTTTTGAAAAGTGCTATATTATTATGACACTATTATAATTTGTTTTACAGATTTGATTTTCTTACAAAATTGCATGTGAAAGCAACGCTGTTTAGCAGCCAACTTGGAAGTCCCAGATGTCGAACCTTCCCACCAGCACATGAACGCACCATATGTCCCAAATTGCCTTTAAAGCAATATTCCACTTACTGTTAACATAGGGGTTATGTGGCACTCGACCACCATGAAAACCAGAATATAAACTACTCACCAAGATCAGATGCAGCTGGACGAGTTTGTAGCATTCAGATTTTTACTTCCCATTCATTTGAATGAAAACTGACTGTGAGTCCAACATTTTATAACATAATTTAATTTATGCCAAATAGCATTTTATTGATATAAGAGAACACAGTGGAGGGATACCATTTAGGAGAAATAGTTCCTGTTTGGGAGACCGGATCTACTTTTATTTTTAAATACAAATTTTAGTGTAAACCAAGAATAGAAATGCAAAATGACGATGGACCCAGGATGCTTTGTTGTCTCTAAAGCAGGATCTGCTGTTGAATCTGTTCACCAACATGTTAAATGTCAGTTTTCAGTCTATTTCCGTGGCCTCATTCAAATGAATGGGAAGTAAAAATCCAAACTTCAAACTTGTCCAGCTGCATCCGATCTTGGTGAGGATTCTGGTTTGAATAAAGGCTGGTGGAGCCTGTAGGTTAGGCAGATGTAGAATAGGTAGACTGTTATGTCTTGCTATATTCTGTTTTTGTGTGTCTTGCTATTCCTGATACTTGTCATTTAGTTCTATGGTTGAAACCTGAACCTGAACCTGAAAGCCGAACTAGTTAGGCTGATTCTCTGTACAGTCCTTTGAGACAGCCTAAAAGTGCTGTAGAAATAAATGAACTTGACCTGTCTGTAAAATGAGGAAAAAATGAATTTCAGTAGGGCCCCTTTAAACAGCCATTTTAAACTGTTAACCATATGTAAGGCATATGAACAATTTACCAAAAAGACACCTACCAACAACTACAAACAGGCAGGGCCAGTTTGAGGCTTGTCACATGACACACTGTAGGCCTAACTTTAAGGCTTTATTATCCCCTTGTACCCTGACCCTTACCTTTAGATTTCCCCCTAAGTAGCTCAAAAGTTAGAGGGAAAAAAATCCTAACTGTACAACAATGTCACATCCATATTTTTATCTGATCATTCCAACTCTTTCTTGAAGCTCTAGCTGCTTATATTGAATTAAATATTCAAATACAAGACGCCATGTTTTTATGGCTGCACCATTACATCAAATGGAAAAAATCTAGATGTTTGTGCATCATTTTATACATGTTTCCTGTAATTCAGCATGACATATTTGGTCTCTTTGGAAAACCTATCTTGACTAGAATATAAATAAAGTTCTGTGGGTTTGAACAAAGCTTGGCCATGCAACCTGGGAAGGACCCAGTGGCGGGGGTGGCAGGGAGGAATACTGACACTTGGCAGTAACTCACCTCGTCTGACTGAACTGACAGGATCCCAGCAGGAACCTTCTACACAGATGTAAACTGCTGCATCCCTGACAGTCTTTGGCTTTACACAGTCGCACTTCTGTCTTGGCCACCACCTTCTGCTGCCCGCCGGAGGAACACCAAGCAAACTTCTCCCGGTTCGAGATAATCTCCCTCACATCCTGGGGATCTCCAAAACAGCCGCTAAACACCAGTTCATCAATGTTGATTGATCCTTGATTGGCACAGATAAATTTCATAACCGCGGACTCCGACATGTTGTGGCTCTTGCATCGGTTTCCTTCCACTTCCTCCAAAACAACAGACTGAGGATCTGGCCGCAGGTTTAGGCTACTCTCATTTCTCATTTCTGACGATTGGAAACCGAAACTTAAGCAGGATTGGTGCTGTACCGCTGCTGTCCGCCTGGGGGCCTCAGTGAGCCATTTACTCTCATGTATATCAATATTAACAGGTCAGTAATTTTCCACCCTCTTTGGTCCTCCTTGTTTAATGACACACAGTGGGAGGAAGGATGATGAATAACAGGGACAAGATGAAGGGAGTTTCATTCAAGATTTCACATAGAATCTCTCCTTAGTGCAGCAACCAAAACAAAACACAGCTTCTGAAGTCTCTAGAGCAGTGATTCTCAACCTTTTCCATGTCAAGGACCCCTAATCTGCCACATAATAGAAATATGATGAACTAATGAGTTGAAGTTTAACAGTTCATCAGTTTGCTGGGGACCCCCTGCAACCCCCTCAAGGACCCCTGGTGGTCCCTGGAGCCCACGTTGAGAGCCATTGCTCTAGTCTCTCCTATAAGGAAAGGGGGATGTTCAGTGGATTAAGTGACACATCCCAAAAAAAATCTAAAAGTACAAAACCAGTTCTCACCTAAGGGACAATGGGCCGGTATAAAATAAAGTCATGGACAGTGTGATTAGTGTTTTTTGTTTATTTGACAGAGATAGGATGTAAAAATGGGAAAAAGTCATTTTGACCTGGATGGCGGTTCACCTTCACCCCAAAGAACCATGGGAAGAGAAGTGACTCTTTCAGACCAGTTAACACTTATGTACATTTTCATTCTCTGGTGTTTTTATGACTGAAAGATAAAAGTATTGAGATATCTTTGTGATGTAATGAGATTTAATTTAAACATTTCATATATGTTCAGAAGAATACATACATACATTTATGCTCATTTACGCAAAAGACCCTAATAACTTGCATCACTTTGAAACCACATATGATGATGGATACTATGAATTTATGCTATACAGATTTATGTCAGCCTAAAAAAAACTTATGTCAAAATATATAGTAAGTGTGCAGTTTAAAAACAAATGACCTCAGGTATATAAATGTGTTGTAACGTTGACAAAAGCAGACAGAAACAGAGACTATTTGGTCTATATAACAGAGACGCACAATTTAATTTCACTTTAATCAGAGAATTAAAGCATGGGAACAGAAGGCCTGTATAGCCTACAGACTGCAGGATTAGTAGGACTCTATGTGGCTGTTGCTTACTGTAATAAACTGATTAACTGGCCTAATATGTAATGTTCATATAATTCATACCACCAGGTATCATCTGCAGAACCAAAAGAAATTAAAAATAAGTTATTTCTCAACATTAAAGTGCTTATGTAGTCCATTCCCCCTCTTTCCACTAACACCAACTGCCTTAATATACACTCTCTGGCCACTTTATTAGGTAGACTTGCTCGTTAACACAAACGGCCTGCTCCTCCAAACAGCCAATCATGTGGCAGCAACTCAGTATATAAAGCATGAAGTGGTTTGGTGTCTTGACTCTGCCGGTCTGACTGTTGGTTCAGCAGCAGAAACATTTTCACACTGCAGTCTGTCGAGTTCACAGAGAAAACAGCTTGTTAATGAGAGAGATCTTTACAACAGTGGAGTGCATAAGGGGATCTGAACACAAAAGTTGTTGGTCCTTATAATAAATGTTGCTATAGCAACAGACGACCAGCCGCTGCTAGATAGGTGTACCCAATAAAGTGTCAGGTGAGTGTATGTTAAAAACAAAATACAATCCTTTGAACGCACAAAATAGAAGGAATTTTCATTTTGATTTGAAAAAGAAACCTACAAAACCTATTAAGTGATAAACAAATTTGGGACTTTTTAAAGGCTGAACTTTGGCTGTTTATTTTGTCTGCACTGCACTTTGTCAGCTTAGAGTACTTATGAAATCACTACTGCTTCTGTCTGCCAGCAGAGCCTTTCTCAACCTAGACTGTTTTACTGTTGAACTGAGAGATGAACGGAAAGATTTCTCTGTTCTTATCGGGGGATTGTGGAAAGTTTTGGTACATTTGGAAGCAGAGGAAGACTTAAATGAAGGTGCTGCTGTAGGTGTTGGAGTTGTTGTTTATAATGACGGAGGTTCAGATGATGCAGTCCATAATGTGGATCTGCAGGGAGTCTAGGTCCGGCAGGATCTCGTTACACAACGGACAGGTGTGTTCTGGTATGATCCCCTGCTGCTGCTGGCTGTCAGCGCCTGGAAGAGACAGATAACTGATCACAACCTGTTCTCTAGATCTATAAACCAGGCTAGAAGCAGAGAGCAGCTGAGTCAGCTTGTTGTGGTGTGGCTGTAGATCCATTCAGTAACATTCTCAGTAAAAGTGAATAGTGTGATAAGGTGGATTTGTTTCCAATATTTCCAAACTGTCTTGTCTTTAGCCTAGTCTCTACTCCAAGACACTCTAGTGGTTTTCACACAGCGCTTAGCCCTGGGCTAAGAAACGATTCACACAGGCAAATTCCAAAGTGGGTTAACCCAGACTTTAGCCCAGGGCTAGCTGGCCCTGCTCCGGAGCAGAACCCAGATTTTTCAGGGTTATCCCCAGAAAATTGTTTAAAACCAGGGTTATCTGTTGGCTGTGTGAACAGGGTTAGAACACTTTTGTGTCACTTGTGTGTTGTCCAATCAAATCAAACTTCTCCTTCACAACGTTGCTAAGCAACGATGCATGGCATTCCTAGGCTCAAGTGTTTTTATTACCATAGAATATTCAGACATAAGCCCTGGGCTAACAGGAATGCTATGTGAATTGTTAGCCCTGGGTAAGAGTTAGCCATGGGTTAAATGTCTGTAGTACTTTTGTGTGTGAACAGGGGTTCTGAGTTGTAGCTTGAGAAGAGTCAGCTCAGTTAACCTGAACTAGTTAGCTAGTTAACTAGCCAGCAAACACACTGATGTTAATGTGAACATGCTAACGCTAGCAGAAATTAACTGGCAATTCTGTTGAGTTGAACAAGTTGTACATTTAGAAATGCAACCAGCTGTTTACAGCCACTGTTGCCCAAGAGCTGAGGACCTCCAACATGGGTCTGGGAAAATCTAGGAGGGGAAAGTGACTGAGAAACGCTCTCCTCTCCCTCAGCAGCTACTGCTGAGGTTCCCTTGAACAAGGCACCAAACCCCCAGCTACTCCGGTGGAGCTGCTCACTGGCCACCAGTAGCAGGCTGTGGTTGTACTGGGCAGCTCCCAGTGGGAATGTGATAAAGGAAACAATTTTACAAGCTGCGTACCTCTTTCCCCCGGAGCAGCAGCGCCCCCCTGTGGATTTCCTCCCGGTGACTCGTGTCTCCTCTGCATCTCGTTCAGAGACTGCCTGCAGAGAAGGGACAACATGGCCGTGTTAAGAGAGGATCGATGAGGGAGAGTTACCGGAATATCCTGGAATTTAGAGAGTTGTATTACAGACAGGGAATATCAGGGAATTTGATAAATCCTCTGGGGAAGTCAGAGAATATCAGGGAATTTTACAAATGGGTCACTTTACAGGAATATAGCAGGATGGTTTTCAGCCCATCTGGAATGGAAACCAGACTGAAAAACAACATTAACAAACCAGGGAGGAAGAACAGTTTGAAGTCATGGAAATGCTGCGACTTAGTTGTGGAAAAGTCATAGGAAAATGAGGGAATTTCACATCATCAATTTTACATTTCGTGCCATTCCTGTCCAGTTTAAGACTATTATTTCTATACCTGCCCAAGACTGTTATTTCCTTCCATATCATAGTTTAAGACTGTTATTTCCTTCCCTACCTGCCCAGTGAGTCCATCTCCTTCTGCAGCTGGTTGTTCTGCTTCTTTACGAACTCCAGCTGAGCGGCCAGACGCTCAAATTGTGCGTGGATTTTCTCCCTCGCCGCTCGCTCCGCGTAGAAATCCGAGGAGTAAACCTCCGCCTGCAAGAGATATGTTAAAAGATTATTTTGTTGTTATGCATATGGTTAGTTTCACCTGCCTCTAGTGACAGTTGACAGATCAATCACAAACAAGCAGCGGAAGAGGATACACCTGTGATTTTGATCCAACTTCATTTAGAGCTGAAAAGTCTGTCTGAAGCGATGGTCAATTAAAGTGATAATCCATGATGTTTTTTTCCTATAAACAAATCTCTATCACTGATTGAGAGCATGTAGTTATTCAACCAAATCAAGTTTATGAAAGATTTTTCCATTTGCGGTTCTAAACTCCCGCTGTCTATTAGCTCTTTTCCTGGGAAAAACTTGTCATTCTGTCATTATCCTCAAAAAACAAAAAAACAAAAAAAGACGACTGTTTCATGGTTGAGTGTAGAGTTCAAAAACAGAAAAAAGAAAAATGTTTAAATGTAAATGTAATCTATCCTAAAAGAGTAGTAATAGTTTTTCTATTCTAGGGTTGAACTGTTGAAATAGCCATATTTATATATTTTTGTTGACTATAATGTAATTGTATTTAGTTGACCAAAATCACAGGCCATGCTAAACAGTAAATAATTGACTAAATTAAATCAATACGCTATGACTAAAATCTGTTAGGCTGTTGTTGCATAAGACTAACAGAATGACAATTAACATTGAAAATTAAGATTGACACATATACACACACCCACACACACACACCTGGGCCTGGAGGACAGATATGGTCTCCAGCTCTTTCTCCTTCATGGTGTCGATCTGTTCCTGTTTGGCAGCCAAAGCTTGTTCAGCGGCGGCCAGCCGGCCCTCCACCACCTCCCTCTGCACCAGCTGGGCCTGCGGGGCCAGAGGGCAAAGGTCAGACACGTCCAGGCTCTGATTTATGTTTGTCTTGATGCTGATTTCTTGACCAGGTCTCCCTTGAAAAAGAGAATCTTACTAGGGCTTAAAGATATTGACAAAAAATTGTGATTATTTAGCAGAATATTGCAATTGCAATTTAAACTGCGATGCATATGATCACAAGTTTTTTATTTTTTAGAACTTTATAATTGTTTAAAGAAAAGTGATTTTGTTAAAAAGCATGTCAGTGTGCAGATTTACTGAGTTTGAGTCTGATGAGGTTTTGATTCATGGACCAAAGATTACCTGCAGCTCTAAAACACTTTGTTTAGAAATCCATGTTGGACCAAACTCTCTCTAAAGCAATTGAGAGAGAGATGCTGCGAATTTCCATATTGCAGCATCTGCGATATATCCTGACTAAGAGCCAAACTATCCTGACTTTTTAAAAGCAAGAAGCAGCCAAATCCACATCATCATTTTCACAACGTTGACGTTTGCTTATCACTTGTCTTCTGGGTTTGATTTTCTGACCAAATAGTACATGAAATGCTGTTTGGCAGCCGGCTCAGAAGTCCCAGATGTCGGAGCTTCCCACCAGCACGTGAACACACCAGAAGACCTGCAGACTTTTCAAATCAGTGTGCTCATTCAACTAAATTACCAATAAAGTAACCGACTAAAGGAGGAAACACTGCAGAGTTCAGAGAAACCGATCAGAGCATGCTGGCTGTTGCAGCCTTATTTGCAAAGGACTAACCTGGGTGAATAAAGGTTAATAGCTGTGAACACCATCAGAAAGAGTCATTTCAATAGTGAAATTTGGAGATCAAAAGGCATCTTAAGCGCTGAGTGTTTTATGTTGCAGTGGACAAAGAGTCACCTCTTTCTTCTTCTCCTCTTTGAGCTCATTGTAGTCTTCAAACAGCTTGGTGTAGGCATCCTTCAGCTGGGCCAGGTTGTTCCTGCAGGGAGGAAGGAGATTACTGGTGACTCGTGTGTGTGTGTGTGTGTGTGTGTGTGTGTGTGTGTGTGTGTGTGAGTGCGTGTGTCTGTGTGTGTGTGTGTGTGTGTGTGTGTGTGTGTGTGAGTGCACTGTCCAGATATAGTCTAATCACTGCTGAGAAGTGGACTGATAATGGCTAGGGGGGAAAATGAGGAGTTTCCGATGCAACCCTATCAAGTTGTATTTTTTTTATCTGTGACTATGCCACTCTACGCAAGAGTAGAGACTAGAGCTAAAGATAAGACAGTTTACTGTGTCACAGTAACCTACATTTGAAAACAAATCCACCTTATCACACTATTCACTTTTACTGAGAACGTTACTGAATGGATCTACAGCCACACCACAACAAGCTGACTCAGCTGCTCTCTGCTTCTAGCTGCTTGGTGCAGATTTACACTTTATTAACTAACAGACAACTCTACAATGTTTCTCCATCATGGAGACACACCTGGTTGCTATGGAGATGTGTGATGCAAAGCTTCTATACTTGTAGTGTGTTTATATTTAGTCTACTGTCACAGAGTGTTTTGTCTGGATATGTGAGAAGTGGACTAACTCTGGAAATGTTGGGTTTCCAATGCAACCTGTAGCCTACCAAATTGTATTTTTCACATCTGTGACAACAGCAATGAGCTTTGTATAGTTGTAATGTGATTGTGTTTCATGTCTTACAGCACATTTCGTCTGCATTTTATGAAAGGTCTTGTTGCATTTTAAGTCAGTCTTGTATTGTGTTATGGAGGACCACAAGTGTCACGGAAATAGTAATAAAGCATTTCATATTTCAGAGAAATAAATAACTGGATTCACAAGTTGAATTAAAAATACAGATTTTAATCAGGCATTTAAAAGGGCAATTTCCTTTTCCCATTTGCATTTCCATTTCCCCACTGCTTTTCCTTTTCCTATTAGCTATTTGATTTGCTTAGTCATTTAGCTTCTCCTTTTAGCCTCTCCATTTAGCCTTTCCGTGACACTTTGGGCCTTGCACTGGTAAAACGAGGTAAAACAATGCAAATTAGCCATGGGATGTAAAAAGGTCTTTGATTGGTTAGAGAGCCGCACCCGCCTCACACCCTAGCTATCTTTTCCAACACTGTTTAGGCGCCAAGAGGCCCAAAGTGTGACGGAGAGGCTAAATGGAGAAGCTAAATGACTAAGCAAATTGAATAGGTAATAGGAAAAGGAAAAGCAGTGTGGAAATGGAAATGCAAATGGGAAAGGAAATTGCCCTTTTAAATGCCTCATTAAAATCTGTATTCTTAATTCAATTTGTGAATCCAGTTATTTATTTCTCTCTAAATAATGTACTTATTGACTGTTTTATGGTTGTTTTTGTAAATCCCTTTTTAATTTGAACTATTTATTGATGGATTAATATTTCATTTGTAAAATCTTTTTATAATTCCTCTTTTTATTGGCCATTAAAATATAGATTAATAAATTCATTTGTAAACAAATTTATTAATGGCTATTTTTATTGTACAATTAGTCATTAATTAATAAAATGCTTTATTACTATTTCTGTGACACTTGTGGTCCTCCATATTGTGTAACTGTCTTGTAATGCATCAGCACTAATTAACCAGGTCAGATTTACAATTCTGATTAACACCTGAGTAGGCAATGTCAGAGTATGAATGCCTGTGTGTGTGTGTGTGTGTGTGTGTGTGTGTGTGTGTGTGTGTGTGTGTGTGTGTGTGTGTGTGTGTGTGTGTGTGTGTGTGTGTGTGTGTGTGTGTGTGTGTGTGTGTGTGTGTGCTCTGACCCGTCCTCCCCGGCCTTCCTCTCCTCCGCCTGGCTCTGCTCTTGCTTGCTGTCCAGTTGGAGTTTCAGCTGGTCGTTCTCCGTCTGTTTCTCCATCAGCTGAGCCTGCAGAGTCGCCACCTCCTGCTCCATCTCCCGACATCTACACACAAACAAGAGAAAATCCAAAGAACAGATAAAGAGGGATGATAGAAGCGTAAGATAAAAGAGAAAACACTTCAGTGTGCCCTGATGGGGGCACTGTAACGTCCAATTTTTAAAAAGAATTTTAATGTCCGAAACTCCCACACTCGCAAAACTTGGTCCAGACTTTCTGCTGAGTGTCCTCTACAAATTTGCCAATTGGACCACGAAAGGCCGCCTGGATGGATTTTTTTTGCTTATTAGCATGTTTTTGCAAAAAACGGTCATGCTTGCGCACACCCAGACCTCACGCATTCACATGAATCTTCCCTACTTCCGTGTTTATAATGTGCTTACACAGAAATAATGGTGTATGTAAATATAGGTCATTAAGGCAAAGTCCTTCTCGCAGCAGCATGGATTCGAATCTGGCTCTTGCCCTTTGGTCGTAAACTCTTTCCTCTTTGCTGTAATTTGGCTAAAAACAACCCAAACAACCCACTGTGAACCAGCAAAACATTGCGCACATATTGTCATTTCCTCTCTTTGAGTTGGACTTAATCGAAATAGTTTTCACACCAGAAATGCTCCACACCACGGTCCGCATAGAAGAGGACCGAGACCACCAGTTTTTGGTTAATCTTTTGCAGGTTTTTGGTCTGCATCTGAGTCCACATGATGTGTTTACACCTGTCAAAGATCCTAACTTAGCAAGAAGTTTGTAAAGTCCGCACCAAATGATGTAGTTGTGAAATTTGGTCCATGGTTGGTGATGGCCTATGTAAAAATGGCATATGGCTCATTTTGTGCTTAAAAGTAATTTAGGCTTTAACCCTGGATTTGCTGCTTGTATTTTTTTTTCTTCACCTTTCTGTATTTGGCATGAAAATGGTCAATATGGCATCTTCAATCCAGAAATATCAGCATCGGCCTTAAAAAATTCAGCCATCAAACCGTGATTCTCAATGAATTCCAGCAGAATTTACCTGCATGTTTTTTCAGGGTCGCAGTTGTCCTTCTCCATCTCCTCGGTGAACTGCTGTTCCTGACTGACCTGCCGTCTGTGCGGCTTGTCATGGGCTTTAAAACACCGGTCTGAGAAGAGTATGACCAAACATTGTGATAGTAAGGTTTGTACACAGAACTTGAATGGATAGAACAGTCATTCCCATTCAAATCAACGCTCCTGGATGGTCGGAGCGGCTGCCATCTTGCTGTGACCCGTTGGACTAGCTTCTGTATAAAGCGACTCACAGCAAGTCACTGAGCTGAGAGGTTTTACAGCAAGAACCAAAGCAGCTTCTCTGTCTCCTCGCTGCCATGGATTGCTAACATGCTAATGTTGACAAGAAGAGCTAGAGAGAGAAGTCCAGTCTGTGATGAAGCTACGTTAGCCTCGTCGCTAACGTTAGCTTTCAGTTGAGTTTTGACAGTTTGCTAACAGACTCATCTGTTCAGTTCTGTGACAGTCATCATCTTCATGCCAATATTTGTGTTGTCAACATAGCAACTAAGCCTTAAAATTCCATAATCGCCATTTTATGCTGTACTAGCCAAATTACCATAGCAAACAGTGGAAGGACCATTCTATCAATTCAAGTTCTGTGGGTTTGTATGAAAAGACAGATGAATAATACCCTGACCAAACTGATGTGCCGACTATTTTGAAATACTTTACCAAGTTACTAAGTTAGTATAATAATTATTTTAAATGTTTTTTAAAAAATGATGAGAAAACATAAAACTAGCTTAAAGTGTCATCCATAATTGATTACTCACCACCATGTTTACAGTGTCCTCTGATGAAGAACGGGCATTTTTCAGTTTTATCTAAAGGACACAAACAAAAATGCAACATAAAATAATAATCTGTGACATTTTCATATCTATAAATGTCTGTTTTGATACTATGCGGTGAATCAATCCAGTCAATTGACATAAAAACAATAGTGATCCAACCAATGTCCAGTTTTAAAGTGAAAATCTGGCGCACAGGAAGTGATGCGTTCTATGTTTCCGGTTTGTTTGGAATCAACAGAAGAAGAACTGGGTAGTTAGCATGAGCAGTGATAGCCACCATGGCTGAACAGACAAAGAAAAGAGAAACTCAAACTGCATCAACAGAAAATCCAAGCTCCGCCCACCCCTAGTATCAAGAAAATGATTGATTCAAGAAAATTCTTAAAACAAACTGATTAGCACTGGAAACAATAAAAATAATCCCAGATTTTTCTTTAGAAAATTACATTTTGAAGACTCAATACCAGATGAATGGTACTGTAATTGTGGACATTTTTTACAGTGTGGATTTACCTTTGGGTCTTTGCCTTTGTCTTCTGTTTGGTCCATCATCGCTGCTAGCAGCTGCGGCAGCAAAGATGTCACTGGTGGAATAGGCTCGTTGCTGCAGTTGATGGTTGCCCCTGTTGCCCCTGTTGTCACGGCTCCTCAAAGCCTCTTTGTTCATATAAATACACTTCATGGAGCGAAGGAGTTGGGGGGGCACACCTCTATCCTGCAGGGTTTTCAACGGCTGCAGATCATGAAAGTCATGATCCCTGTGGCAGAAACAGTCTTGCCTCAGGTGTCTCTCACAGATGTGGAGCCTGGTGCAGCGGTCCCCGTCCGGACACCGGCCGTACGGCCCGTCACCGTTGTTGTAATCGTAACATATCTTGTAGAAGATGGATAACAATGGGAAAAAGGTGGTTACAAGCAATATAGTACGCCAGGGCAAAATCACATCTAAATATGTCACACAATCAATCACTTAACCAATCATCCATTCATTTTCTTCAACAGTTCTTCAACTAGTGTCCAATTCGTGGGACAACCATGGCCAAATCCAACATAGATATGCTGAATCAAAATGTGCGGACTACGTAGCCCTCGTGGACTATGGTCCAAAAAAGAAAAAGATTACATAACTTAAAAATATAAACAGTGCTACACTGTTCTGTTTGTTGCTTGCTTTTGTCTAGAAGGTACAGAAGAACAGAAATGAGACCCCTTTTACAGAGAAATCTGCTTTTCTGCCCCTCTGCCCTGCTGCATCTCTCTGTGCTGTCAGTCTCACCTGTATCTTTACATCGTTACATTACAGCCTTTAACATTATTATTTGATTTGATTTGATTTGATTGACTTTATTGTCCATCTCAGTGGAAATTTGTCTTTGGCTTCTCCCAAAGTACAACAAGAGTGCATACATTACGCATAGCACAACACACCATTAAAACATACAAATATACAACATACAATAGTGCAAATGGGCAGGTAGCAGCAAATAGGTTATATAAATAATACCAGAGAGTAAATCTTATAAAATAATATAGCCGCAAGCGGCAATTTGAGGGTTCAAACTTTTTTTCGCTTCATGGAAGGAAGCAGCTCAATCGGCCAAAATTAAAGCCGTGAGCAGCAACGAGCGGGTTTCAGGCTTCACAAAGGTGAGCAAAGTCACTTCAGCTCGTTTAATTCTGTTTAAAGAAGAGAGACCAATCACACACTTGTTTCATCATTAATGTATGCAGCATTTCCATAATTGCACACTCAAAGTTCGGCCATTCGTCCCCCCTCCATCAGATTTGAACTAAACTTGGTGTGTATGTTCAGGAGATAGCGCAGGATGTCTCCAGTGAGTTTAATCAGGATTGCTCAAAGGCATCTTGAGTTATGAGCAAATATGTGATAGGCCACGCCCACTTGAACCGATCAATATGGCACTTCAGATTTTGGTTAATACTTGCCCCCAGAGCATGCACACCAATTTTGGTGAAATTCTGTCCACGGGGTTTTCAGATACATGTTGCAGATACATGTTGGCATTTGTGGCACCCCCTATGGGTCTGGCTCAAAATGCTTTGGTAGACCTATTCCCAAACACAGACTGAAGTTACCTACCAAGATTTATGAAGCCCTGCCCTTTGCGAAGATATTCTGGTTGATGGCGGCCATGTTTTTCGACCAATCTTGCTCATTTATAATAGAAATGTGTATTGCAATCCCCCAAGGCTGTATACCAAATTTGGTGTTGACAACGTCAAAATCCAAAAAGTACATTACTGTTTTTCACATTATGCAAATTAGCAAAAAATCTGACTTTTATGGTCCAAGAGGCTTTTTTGTAGAGCACACTGAGCTGGACTTGTGTGTCAAATTTCAAGTCAATCGGACTTACGGTGTGAGGGGCGTGGCCTTTCCAAAATTGTTTCATGGTTTTCGCTCATTCCAGTTCACAGCAATTTGAGCCGCGGTGGAAGACAAATAATAATAAACCGGCACAAACTTAGAAGGGTTCTACCCCTTCGGGGTTTGAACCCTAACAAGTGTTCCCTGATACAGTCATTCTGTGTTCAATGCCTGTATGGCATAGGGAATAAAAGACTTCTTGTTTATGTTCCGGTTGGCCCTTGGGACCCTGAATCGACGGCCAGACGGGAGCAGCTCAGACTCTGGGTGCAGTGGGTGTGAGGTGTCTGCAGTTATATGTTTAGCCTTCCTGTGTACAGCACTGTCAAATATATTGCAACGTTGTTTTTGTGACTTGCCAATCACCTTCCCTGCAATGTTAACAATTTTGGAGAGCTTGTTTTTGCTCTTTACACTCAAGTTGCCGTACCAAGCTGTTATGTTAAATGATAACATGCTTTCAACCAGGCTCCTGTATGCTATTTCAAGTATGTGTTGGCTAAAGCTCCTCAGCTTCCTGATTAAAAACAACCGCTGGTTGGCTCTCTTAAAAATGCTCTCTGAGTTCTCATTAAAAGTTAGGGTCTGATCAATGATTGTGCCCAAGTACTTAAAATGTTTTACTTCTTCTACAGGCTGGTTATTGAGTATGACAGGGAGGATGTTACTGGTTTCCCTTGGTTTTGTTTGTATCATAAGTTATTTTGTTTTGGCCACATTCATTTCCAGTTTACTTGCCCGACACCGGTCCTGCAGTACAGTGACCTGGCTAAAGTAAGCCTCCTCATGTATGGCATTGTCTTTCAGGAGAAGGCCAACAAGGGCCATGTCATCAGCATATTTGAACAGCTTGACATTACTGCTGTGAACAGTCATTTCATTTGTGTAAATGGAAAACAGCAGTGGTGACAGCACACAGCCTTGTGGCTGACAGCCTTATCTACTCTGTTTTACACTCAGCAGCTCCTCTGGTCCAGACTGTCCTGCTCCCCCTCAGGACGAGCCCTTTTCCTTCTTTGAAAATATTTTTCAATATTAATCTGGATTTAGGGAGCAAACATTCAGTGTCAGAGTCAGAGTTAAAAAGTTAATTTTAACATTATCAGTGGATACTGACTAGCAGCTATATACAGCTAATCTGCTAATCTCGGAAACCCAGCTGTATTCCAAATAAGTTAATAACTGTTAGTTCTTCTTTTCGGGAATTCAGTCGGCCGTCTTCTTGGCATGGAAAAAAATATATGCATCACACCCACGTGTGTAATGGGAGGTGCACAGACAGGTCCGGTAGAGAGAGCGAGAGAGAGGGAGTGATCGACAGAGAGAGAGAGAGAGCACGACAGAGAGAGAGAGCGAGAGACAGAGAGAGAAAGCGAGAGAGAGCGTGCGCAGAGCAAGTAGGAGCTGAGCGAATCAATGCACTACACGCAACTCTAAATAGTGAAAAAAATAAAAATAAAAAAGAATTTGTGGCGGTCAGTGCTGATATTGTGGCGGGCCGCTACAAAGTTGTCTATGTATGGGAAACCCTGGAAACACATCTATGGATAGTTTAGAGTCTCCAATGCAGCTGACTTGCATGTCTTTGGACTGTGGAAGGAAAAACATACAAACTCTACATAGAAAGTACTGGGAGTGTCAATCAGTCAATCAATCAATCAATCAGATCTAATTCCCCCTTCCAATTGATCCTCTTTCCAGTCTGGTACTTACAGGAGGCAGGAGGAAGTTGTCGTTCTGCAGCAGCAGTGTGCACAGCTCCATCCGGTCCAGATCCTCCAGCTCATGCTCTCTCAGTATCGTCACATTATGCGCAGACTTCAGATCATGGGAGAAGTGGCATCCTTTACTGAAATTAAAAATCAGTTTTATTCAGTTCTCATGGTTTTGATTTAAAATATACTATGGCTCAGAATAACAATAGCGTTCTTCAAGACGTTCTACATGTAGTTTAGTTAAAGAGGTGGGCTATTTATCGGGTGGATTTGAAGAAAAATGAATTTCTGAATTGTAAATTTCACATGAATGCCATTCAAATGATAAATCGGATGATATAGTTGGAAAGTCAAAGAAAATGTTGCTACTTGAATTTCCAAGTTATGCTGCAATGACAAACTTTGACAGGATGAAAACAAAGTATTGCATGGACGGATGAGGGAGAAAAGTAACATCAGCTAGCTAACATTAGTTAGATAGCAAGTTGGCTGGCCTTAGTGCTAACATTAAACAACACAGAATGGTCACGCACATCCTGGAACCATTCTAGGCAGGTGCTGGACCCGGAAGTAATACTCTAGCTAAAGCTGGGCTCAGATTACAGGAGTTTTAAAATTTTGAAATCGGGTTGCATCATGCACATAAAGAGAAATTTAACCGTTTTTCTTCTCTCAAATCGCAAACAAGCTCACACTGCAAGTTTAGAACATGACGGTGCATCACACACTACAAGATATTATTAAGATTATCTTGCCCGATGGAGCTGCTGTACGCAGCAACTCACATGACCATGGAGAGGCAGGAGGCAGATGATTCCAAACATGGAGGCAGACCAGCTGCTCTGGTGTGTTCAGTAGTTTGCCAAAGAAAAGCGAAAGGCCAGACGAGTTTGGATGAGGAAATGGTTGGAGAGACAGACATAAAGCGGACCGGAGGTGAGAATTTAACTGTCAGTTTTAATGTTTGTTTGTTATAACGTTGGTACGCTATCGCTAGCCTCCTGTAATCTCCTGTAATCTGAGCCCGGCATAAGCAGGAAAGTCCGCACTAACATCACTCGTCAGTAATTCACATATGAATGCCAGGGGGCCCGTTCTGTATTTAGGGGGCCTGTGATGGGCCCCCGCCCCTGTCCGGCCCGGCTGCACCCCTGGGATTTACACCAGTGCCAGTTGGTAGAGCTGAAGCTGAAGACCAACACCAGCAGGGAGGAAAAGATGAGGCTCATCACCAAAAAGATAACGGACTATAATAAAAGAGCTAAAAAGTCCAGTTATTTTTTATTTTTACGACCACTGTTCTCTTGCTCTCTCTCTTGTGTACGTTTTTGAACACTCACTTGAACACCTTCCCTGAAAGTCTTATAGCTACTAAAACCCATCTTTTTAACATTGCTTTTAATTAGGATTTCTTTCCTTTCCTTCTTCTGTGTTGTTATTCTAACTTCTGTCTTTTATTTATCCATTATGTTGGTTATATTTTGTGCAGTAATCTGCTGCAGTTTTCTCTTGCTTTTAATATGGGTGCCTATCTGGTTTTATTTTGTGTAGTAATGTCTTTTTTATATATTCAATATATGAACCACATGGTGCTGCATTCTTTGTATGAAATGTGCCACTTTCCCTCCAACAATTCACATGAATGTGGCCATTCTCTTACTGATATTGCATATACTGTTGGCCACTGTTGAACCTTAATTGTTTTTTTTATTCTGATTTCAGTCTTTCAGAATAGTTTTCACAGCAAGAAGGTCCTGGGTTTAAATCTCGACCATGGTCCTTTCAGTTTGCATTTTCTCCCAGAGTTCACCTGGGTTTCCTCTGGTTTCCTGCCACAGTCCACAGACATGTAGGTCAGGTGAGTTGGAGACTGTACATTGCCCATAGGTGTCAATGTGAGTAGGACTGCCAGCTCCAACTGGATTTTACAGCAGGGAAACAGGAAGGGCCAGGTTAAGGCCTGTCAGCACTACATGACATAGGCTACAGAAGGCCTAACAGGGTTTATTATAGGAACTAACAGGAACTAGCAGGCAGTAGCTCACCTCATTAGAGTGACCGGACAGGATCCCAGCAGGAACTTTTTACACAGATGTAAACTGCTGCATCCCTGACAGTCTTTGGCTTTACACAGTCGCACTTCTGTCTTGGCCACCACCTTCTGCTGCCCGCCGGAGGAACACCAAGCGAACTTCTCCCGGTTCGAGATAATCTCCCTCACATCACGGAAATCTCCAAAACAGCCGCTAAACACCAGTTCATCGGTGTTGATTGATCCTTGATTGGCGCAGATGAATTTAATTACCGCGGACTCCGTCATGTTGAGGCTCTTGCATCGGTTTCCTTCCACTACAACAAAGACTGAGGCACTGACAGCCGGTTTAGTCGCATTTCTGACGATTGGAAACCGAAACTTAAGCAGGATTGGTGCTGTACCGCCGCTGTCCGCCTGGGGGCCTCAGTGAGCCGTTTACCTCCATGTAGAATAACATTAACAGGACAGTTTGGTCTTCCTTTTTAATGATACACAGAGGGAGAAAGCATGGAGAATAACATATTTTATCAGGGACAAAATTAAGGTTTCATGAAGGATTTGATTAAGGATTAAGATTAAAATGAATCCAAGATTTCATATAAAATCTCTTTTATTAAACAGAAAGATTCAAACTGGATACTAATTATATGTCTCATTTTCTGATCCAGAAAGACTGAATAAATATAATATGTTGAAATAAACCTCTGGCAGTGTGTTAATTTATTTCTCTCTGATTGTTGTTATGTTACAATTCCTCATTGTATATAAATAACAGTACAGTGAAGAAGAAATAATAAAAATGGACAGTTCCCAAAATGTGGTGTGCGCGCCCTCTAGGGGTCACTGAAGAAAAAACTACACTGTAAAAAATGTCCATCAAATCATTTGGCCTGATGTTCAGTCTTGAAATCTTATTTTTCTTCAAGGTTAAATGTGTAATATTTCTGTTTTCCTGAAGCATAATATGACTAGTAAATATCAGCAGGTTCTTGGATGGTAGAGAGTGAAACAAAGTGAACAGATTTCTGCATTCAGAAACACAGGAGCGGGCCGAGGCTGAAGGCTCCTGCCGCACCAAGGTCCATTTAAAAATCTGGCAATTTGTTTATAACTTGCTTTTCGGCAAAAAACACACATCGGAAAATATAATTTGAGACTTTATTACTAATCTGTAGGGTGTTCTGGTAAATTCGGCATGTATATAATCCTCCAAACAGTTTGAATTCTAACAGACTGGCCCATTTATTCTAAACACAGAATAGCGACTCCTTTCCTTCGATGTGTTCCAACAGAATCATCAAACAAACAGCGCTAACTGGGTAAAACATGACAGAAGGTTCATTGTTGTCGGATGTGAAACAGTCCAACCTGCCCACCATGCCGATGATGGTCTCGCTCTGTGGAGGGCAGATTGTTGTTGTCATGACAACGCTGAACGATAGAGGCCAGCATTGGACCAGGAATTGCACAGAGACACTTTAAATCAAGTGACAAATCCACTTTCCTTCACTGTCACCTGCAGCAGTAAGTTCCTAAAAACAAGAGTTTACATCTTGAAACGAGGCAGAAGGAGGCCGATCACGAAAATGACACTATAATCTAAATCTAAATGTTTTCTGCACTTCATGTTTCTGAGTAATCCAGTAATCCTGCTTGTTTCCCTGTAATATTCCTCTTTTATCTTCTATAGTATTGCTGTAATATTCCACTTTATCTCCTATAGTATTGCTGTAACATTCTACTTTATCTCCTATAGTATTGCTGTAACATTCTACTTTATCTCCTATAGTATTGCTATAATATTCCTCTTTATATCTCCTATAGTATTACAATAATATTCCTCTTTATAATGGTATTAATAATAATCATCATCATCATCATAATGTGTTTGTTTATACATAGAATGCAACTCAAAGTGCTTTACACAAAATAGATTGATAGATTAAAAACAGTAAATGGATTAAAACCATTTAACCTTTACCTCCTATAATATTCCTCCTTATCTCCTATAGTATTGCTATAATATTCCTATAGTATCTTACAGTGCATCTGTGGTGATCAACAGTGAGTTTATAGTGACCTCTGCACCTTTCTGCACTTTATGGCTTTTGGTTTTACAGAATCACCTATAGAACTCCTATAATATTCCTATAGAGACTTACTTCATATTTGTCTAATATCCTCCTACTAAAACGCATTACAGGTCTAATTAAAGCATGTCTGTATTTGCATTATGATGTTTACTAAAAATAAAAAAATAAAAAAAAGCAGATTGCTTTGTGCAGAGAGCCGCTGGCTGCCTGCAACATGATCAGCAATTTCCTGCTTCGGGTTTCCCTTTAAGGGGGCAAGGCTCGATGCTGGGAATTCACGTCATTTCACCGTTTTACACACATCCAGATCAATGAGAGAGAGAGAGAGAGAGAGAGAGAGAGAGAGAGAGAGAGAGAGAGAGAGAGAGAGAGAGAGAGGCGGAAAGAGAGAGAGAGAGAGAGAGAGAGAGATGTCCGTCGCTCTCTTCAGTCTCTCTTCCAGGAAGGGATTAACCAGCGCGCTGCCGAGATGTGAAGGAAGGAAACAGTCAGACAAAAGAAGTTTCGCTCCGCGCCGCGTTATGGATCCAGACTGCGAATAAAAAAAAAAAAAAAAAACCCTCCAACTTGTCCCGTCTCGACCCGGCCCGCTGCCCGCTGGACGGCCCGGACGGCTGCGGGGTGAACGCTCCGGAGGAAGAGAGGACGAAAACAGAATTAAAAAAAAAAAAGACTAAAATAAAAATCAAATCAAAGTGGAAGGAGAGGGAGAAGTTGACGGGAGATCATGTCTGAATCCTCCATAGCGACCAAGGTAACGTGTTCATCTTATTCTCTCTTATGATAAGCTTTATTCTCCTTTAATTATCAGATTATCAACAGTGAGTTTAATCCCTTATTGTATCCCTGTAATATTCCTATAGCGACTTGTAGTTTCCTGCTGGATCTCACCACAGGATCACTGTCGCTGCTCTGCTCTGCATGCGGGTGAATGGATGAGATCGGTGCGTTTGTTTTGCCACTCATCTGTTGCTTATTTCGCCTCCGCTCGCATGTAGTGTTGCATTTGCTGAAGCGGTCGTGACTGTGAAACTACAAGCGTTTATCCACCCCCCCCCCCCTCACCACCACACACACACACACACACACACACACACACACAGAGACATGTTGTAAAGAGGAAATATCCTTTTAGACCTGCTGCTTTTACTGTAACGAGCAGAAAATGCAGAATCAATACGGAAAAAGATCTAATCCTATAATCCTATAATCAATTATCAGTATGATCCAGCAACAGCAGGGATATGATAGAAAAAAACAAAATACCATAAACTATAAACTCACTATTGAGTAAAACAGGCGCACTATACGTCTTTATTATAGGGATACTATAGGAGATAAACAAGGAATATTATAGGAATACCATAGGAGACAAAAGGGAATATTATTGGGATACTACAGGAGATAAAAACAAATACTTTAAGGTATGATAAATTCACTATAAACTCACTATTGATCACCACAGACACACTGTAAGTCTCCATAGGAATATTATAGGAATACTATAGGATATAAAACAGGAATATTATAGGAATAGGATACAAAAAGGAATGTTAGCCTAGAGGGATATGATAAGAGACAAAAGGGAATATTATAGGATACAGGAGATGAAAACAAATGCCATAAAGTGTGATAAGGCCACTATAAACTCACTATTAATCACCACAGTAAAGGATATTCTAGGAATACTATAGGAGATAAAATACAAAGTACCATAAGGAAACTGCAAACTCACCACTGAATACCACAGACTCATTATAAATCCCTATAGGAATATTATAGGAAAATTTACAGGGATTTTTTGTTAGTGTGAGCCCAAAATAAGTGGAAAAACCTGCAAGCTGTCTGTGGAAAGAAAGTGAAATGTCAAGTTGTTGTTTTTTTGAGGGAGATCCAGTGATCAGTGATCCTGGTCTCACTGCAGGATCACAGCTGAATCATTTAGACTCTGAGAGGTTTTCACAACAGCAGCCCGTCACTTTCACCTTTCCAAAGCAGAAGTGTGAGGTCAGACTGAACAGATTATCTTCGCTCAGCCTCCTGACATAAAAAAACCCACTCCAAGTCCAACTGTAAAGAGAAGAGAGAAGAGAAGAGAAGAGAGCGCTTCCCTCTTCTGAACTGCCGGGTTTCTGGAAGTCAAGCGGGGGCAAGAAACCCACAACTGTAAAAAAAAAAAAAAAAAAAAAGGGGGGGGAAATAGGAGATTAAGAGATTATTGCTTCACTTCCACAGGACATTCCTGGTGGAGTCGGTGTGCAGGTCTCAGAGAGACCGGCTGGTGAAAAACCTCATTAAAGATTTAGAAGAAAGCAAAATCTAGACTCTTAAGGCAGTGATTCTCAACCTTTTTCATATCAAGGACCTCTAATGTCGTACACATTAGGCCCACGGACCCCCATTTGACCCAAATCTGAGAATATTTTTATTGTTGGATATGTTTTTGTCCAAAATTCCATGACTGTCTGTAATGTAGGTAGAGAGATAACAGAGAAACTATGATCAGAACAGTCTACATTTATTCTACATTCTCTAACTGTTAACTTCTTGTAAAATAGCCTAAATAATGGTGAAGTTTAACAATTCATAATTTTGCTGTGGACCCTCTGAAAATCCCTCACGTACCCCTGGTGGTCCCCGGACCCCACGTTGAGAACCTGTGTCTCAAGGAAACAAAGTGTCATTTGGTTTCCTCGTCGTTGAAAGGAAACCGGTAGCAGCAGTTTGCATGCTGGGAAAAGATCAGAAAGAAAAAACCGGTTCACCTGCTGGACCGAACCTTGAGTCACTAAACAGTCTGTGCAGCAGGAAGGCCAGGTGTGAACTCCACAGAAACTGGTTCAGGTGTAAAATCCCCCAAAATGTCCACAGAGCCGGTGAGATGGAACATGATGGATCTGTTCCCAGACCTGCCTCCTCATTATGGACTGTTGTGGTTCTGCATGTTTTCTGCTGTTCGGTTTGTGTTTTTCTGTCTTGCATTTGCTTCAGTTTCAGTGATAAAAACATTTTTAGGAAAAGCAGGATTTATAAAATACTAAATCCTAGCAGTTCTGGTCTGTTTTGGCAAGTTGAAAACCAGGGAACTTGTGTCACTCTTCCTTTAGGATGGACTGATCTAAAGTCAGAAAACAGATATTTACAGTTAAACTAGACCGATATATGAGGCCGATATTGTTCTTTTATTAAATATCAGATATACTCCAGTGAGTGTGGTTCAGCTCTGGTCTGAAGGAGGCTCCTCCTCAACACAGATGCAGAAAAACAGGCTGGAAAACCTGCAGTGACTTTTGATTTTCTCTGCACTTTTTTCTGTATCTTTTAAGGGAGCTGCTGGCCGTAAAAGTATTTCATCAGTCTGGGTTTCAGTGGAGAGTTTTAGTGTCCCGTGACGCTCTGAATGTTTCAAAAGGCTTTTCCACCCTGATGAGAAGAAAACTCTGGAGGGGAAACTCTGAAGACTCAAATTTAACTTTAAGTTGTGAAGGTTTTTGGAACCTTCCATGTCCGGGTGAAAAATGACCCGAATTGCAAATGGATACGGGCCATTTTTGTCCCATTTATGGAAAACTGAAAAACAAGAAGGAATAGAGGAATACCTGGAATGGGAGACGATGAAATGTTTGCAATGCAAAGATGTTGCATTAAAAAAAAAACCCAGCTGGGTCATTTCAGAATCAGGTTTTATTGATTTTTGACCCACTTATGCATCTAAGGGATAAAAACGCTGAATATCAGCTTTAGCAGCGGTGTGTGTTGGTCAGTTCAGGATCTGCAGCCTGGGAGGCACTTTGGATATTAGTTTCCCCTTAAAAACCCCTGAAAGCCAGATGACACAAGGCTTTTCTGGAGATGACAGGACTGCGAAATCTGAATATTTTTCTTTGAAATTTGCCGCAGGTGTTCTTGAACATCTAAGCCTTCTGCATGTAGGGGAATTCAGAAAGTCACATTTTATACAGCGCACAGGGAGCAGATTCTGTGTGTTTACATCCATGATGACGATAATCGATGAGAGAGTCATTTTGAGAGGAAATCCCAAAGACTTGATTACACAAATCCAACACTATTATAGACAAAGTATGTTGGTCAGAATCTATTTTAACAGGCAAAGTTTGGGGCGTTCTGGTGGTCTAAGGCAGTGGTCCTCAACGTGGGGTCCGGAGCCCATCAGGGGTCCTTGAGGGGGTTCCAGGGGGTCCCCAGCAAATTGATGACTTGTTAAACTTCAGCATTATTCCATTTACAAGAAGTGAACACAATTAGAGAATGCAGAAGAATGACTGTTCTGATCATAGTTTCTCTGTTATCTCTCTACCTACAATACAGACAGTCATGGAGTTCTGGACAAAATCATATCTGACAATAAAAATATTCTCAGATTTGGGTTTGAGAGACAAAATCTCATCAAATGGGGGTCCGTGTCCCTAATGTGAACTAAATCAGGGTCCTTGATATGAAAAAGGTGGAGAATCACTGGTCTGAGGTGTGTACCATGCAAACACAATGTTCTGGGTTCGAGTCCGAGCCTTTGTCACATGTCATTCCTCTCTCTCTCTCTCTCTCTCGCTTTCCCAATCTTTCCGGTCTCTCTCTGCACTTAGAACCACTTAGAAACAGGCAAAGTTGCTTTTTTTTTTTTTTTTTTTGTGGAATTGATTGGAAATGAAATAGCGGGACTTAAAGGAATAGTTCGCCCAAAAATGAAAATCCTGCCATCATCTCCTCCCCCTCATGCCAAATGAAACTCAGGTGAAATGTGTTAGTCCATATAACACACAGGGAGGCTGCAGCACAACTTGGTAGCAGCCTTCTCCAAAACAACTGAAGTCAATGGGGACCTGTTCTTTAGAGCTCCGAAACAAAAACAGACAAACAATCACACTGTGAATAGAAAGACCTATGCACCATTATTTGTTGCAGATCAATCAGCTGTAGTTCAGATTTGCACTAAATGATGGTGTAAATATACTGTAGGTCTTTGTGGAACTCTGAAGAACTGGTCCCCACTGACTTCAGTTGTTTTGGAGAAGGCTGCTATGGAGTTGTGCTGCAGCCTCCCTGTGTGTTATATGGACAAACTTCACCTGTGTTTCAACTGGCATGAGGGGGAGGAGATGAGGACAGGATTTTCATTTTTGGGTGAACTATTCCTTTAAAGGTGAACAGAGTGTTACTGCCTGGATAGCTGTTTGTTTTTAGCAGTTTATCAGAGGAACACAGTCCAGTTCCTTAGCCGGTGTTGGTTAGATCGGGGCGGGCCGGTGTGGGTTCAGGGCCGGTGTGGGTTCAGGGCCGGTGTGGGTTCAGGGGGCCGGTGTGGGTTCAGGGCCGGTGTGGGTTCAGGCACTGTGAGCCATGCTTTGTGTCTCTGTGTCTATTCATAGCAGGAGAGGAGCTCTTTCAGTCCTTCCGCCAGTCCGCTGCCAAACTCCACTTCCTCCCCCGTCCACGCTCCCGCCGCCAGGCCAGCCAGCCGAATGGAGGACGAGCCTGCCAGGCTGCCTGCGCACCTGCGTGAGTCACACACACACACACACACACACACACACACACACACACACACACACACACACAGATAAGCAGTGACTCCTACACAGCATTGATCAGTCCTTCACTTGTAACAGGATTGATTGATTTTTTCTTTTTACCATCCTCCACTGTAAACGCTTTCTGTTGAATATTTTTTACTTTTTTTTTTTTAGTCTCCATCTTTGTCGCTCAGCCTCACTGTGGTGTTTCTGCACTGCACTTCCCACAGATCACCTGTCAATCAAACAGTGTGGGCGGAGCTTGGCTTTTCTAAGTCAAGTTGTTGAGGAAGATTTCATATAATTCTGAGGGGAGATTTTGTTCTAGAGGTTAAATTGCATTAACATATTTGACCCAAACTGATTTAAAGTGGTAATCCTCGAGGTTGTTGTTTTTCTTTAGCTTCCATTTTTTGGCGCTAAGCTAAGAGATCACCTGTCAATCAAACAATGTGGGCGGAGCTTGGATTTTCCGTTGCTGCAGTTTGAGTTTCTTTGAGTTTCTCTCTGTCTGTTCAGTCATGCTGGCTATCGCTGCTCATGCTAACTACCCAGTTCTTCTTCTTCTGTTGATTCCAAAACAAATGGGAAACGTAAAACGCATCACTTCTGCCAGAGAGCCGCTGTTGACTTATGGAAATCGGAGACAGAGAGGAGCAGAACAGACTTTTATTTATATGACAGTGTTGTGTATCACTCCTTTACCTGGTTGAAATCCAGACGCAGACACAGTGTCACATCAAATCATGACAGCACACACTCTATTAACCGCCGCCTGTGCACCGGACTGGTCATGCATTACCTGTTGGCAGCGAGGCGTCGGAGCAGATCTGGGGTCAGAGAGCTGAAGCAGAGACGCTTCCACTGGAGCAGAACTGACAAACCGACTGTACTGGAATCAGACAGTCAGACAGAGGGGGAGAGGAGAGAGAGAGAGGAGAGGAGAGGAGATAAACAGAGTGCAACAAAATACACCTTTGGGAGCGAAACTGAAGGATGGAACAAAGAGACAACACAGAGCAACACATGGTCAGCTTGACATGAATGGTGATCTGGTGAACGATAGAAAAAAAACGAGGGCAACTGATAAAAGGTAGAGGAAGAGGTAGGGGAGAGAGGGATTTAAGGCTGCGTTCAACACCCAGCGCGTTCTGATCGGTTGCTCTGAGCTCTGCAGCGTTTCCTCCGTCAGTTCAGTCGGTTTGTCCAGGTGAGAACGACGACCTTTGACCTCCGGTGGCACCAAATAAAGGCACCGAGAGTCTCAGAACAAGAGAAACACAAGGGATTATGGGTAGAAGGAGACGGATGCAGGTTCCTCATGCTTCCTTGGTCTGGACTGACGCTCATATTCAGCTGTTTCTTCACTGTGTTCTGAACTGGTCTGAACACCACAGAAGAAGAGACAGACAAGTCCATCATGTTTAGATAAAGTTACAGAGACTGGAGTCAGATTTGTACCAAAACTCTGCCCAATAAACAAGCTGCTTGGGAGTCATGTGACTTTTGTTTACAAGCTGTAATTGGTCAGTTTGAACCTAAACCAACCAAATACAAGACCAAAGAGAACCTGTGTGTTCTTCTTCTTCTACCCGTCCAGTTCTGTTCGTCTTCTTCTTCAGTCTTGATTGAATGAAGTGAGAAAGAAAAGTTGGAAGCAGAGAGGAAAGTTTGGGAAGGGAAAATATGTTGGAACATGTTTTGAAAAGGAGGGCGAAGCAAAGCAAGTGAAGCAACGTGGTGACGGTTGTGTCAGCTTGTCGGGGCGCCGCTTCGGCCCCGTCCCGTCCCGTCCCGTCCCGTCCCGTCCCGTCCCGTCCCGTCCCGTCCCGTCCCGCCGGGTCATCGCCGCTTTTCAGCCAATCGGAGAGCAGGCGGGGCTGGAGCGCTGCCAAGATAACAGAGCCGGGCGTTCAAAGAGTAGCTGCGTCCATCAATATTTAACCGGCTCTGTGAGGTGTGAGCGGTTCAGCGGGGCGGTCTGGCTCTGCAGAGGCGGCCTGAACACGTGGGGGGGGGGGGGGGGAAGAAACGGTGCAGGAAATTCCCCCGGCCCACTTCCCCTTTCACATTGTGGCAGAAAAAGGAAGAGCGCTCGACAGGTCCGCCTCGAGCGTCCTGCCACGGGTCAGCCCGCCTCCGCCTGTTGCTGCAACTTGTAGTGGAGTATTTCTGCACATTTAAGGATTATTTCTGTACATTTAAGGAGTATTTCAGTACATTTAAGGATATTTTTGTACATTTAAGGAGAATTTCAGTACATTTAAGGAGTATTTCTGTACATTTAAGGAGTGTTTCAGTACATTTAAGGAGTATTTCCCCACATTTAAGGACTATTTCCCCCCATTTAAAGAGTATTTCTGTACATTTAAGGATATTTATGTACATTTAAGGAGAATTTCAGTACATTTAAGGAGTGTTTCAGTACATTTAAGGAGTATTTCTGCATATTTAAGGATTATTTATGTACATTTAAGGAGTATTTCAGTACATTTAAGGATATTTATGTACATTTAAGGAGAATTTCAGTACATTTAAGGAGTGTTTCAGTACATTTAAGGAGTATTTCTGTACATTTAAGGAGTATTTCCCCACATTTAAGGACTATTTCCCCCCATTTCTGCATATTTAAGGATTATTTATGTACATTTAAGGAGTATTTCAGTACATTTAAGGATATTTATGTACATTTAAGGAGTGTTTCAGTACATTTAAGGAGTATTTCCCCACATTTAAGGACTATTTCCCCCCATTTAAAGAGTATTTCAGTACATTTAAGGATATTTATGTACATTTAAGGAGAATTTCAGTACATTTAAGGAGTATTTCTGTACATTTAAGGAGTGTTTCAGTACATTTAAGGAGTATTTCCCCACATTTAAGGACTATTTCCCCCCATTTCTGCATATTTAAGGATTATTTATGTACATTTAAGGAGTATTTCAGTACATTTAAGGATATTTATGTACATTTAAGGAGTGTTTCAGTACATTTAAGGAGTATTTCCCCACATTTAAGGACTATTTCCCCCCATTTAAAGAGTATTTCAGTACATTTAAGGATATTTATGTACATTTAAGGAGAATTTCAGTACATTTAAGGAGTGTTTCAGTACATTTAAGGAGTATTTCTGTACATTTAAGGAGTATTTCCCCACATTTAAGGACTATTTCCCCCCATTTAAAGAGTATTTCTGTACATTTAAGGATATTTATGTACATTTAAGGAGAATTTCAGTACATTTAAGGAGTGTTTCAGTACATTTAAGGAGTATTTCTGTACATTTAAGGAGTGTTTCAGTACATTTAAGGAGTATTTCCCCACATTTAAGGAGAATTTCAGTACATTTAAGGAGTGTTTCAGTACATTTAAGGAGTGTTTCAGTACATTTAAGGAGTATTTCCCCACATTTAAGGACTATTTCCCCCCATTTAAAGAGTATTTCTGTACATTTAAGGATATTTATGTACATTTAAGGAGTGTTTCAGTACATTTAAGGAGTATTTCCCCACATTTAAGGACTATTTCCTCCCATTTAAAGAGTATTTCTGTACATTTAAGGATATTTATGTACATTTAAGGAGAATTTCAGTACATTTAAGGAGTGTTTCAGTACATTTAAGGAGTATTTCCCCACATTTAAGGACTATTTCCCCCCATTTAAAGAGTATTTCTGTACATTTAAGGATATTTATGTACATTTAAGGAGAATTTCAGTACATTTAAGGAGTGTTTCAGTACATTTAAGGAGTATTTCTGCACATTTAAGGATTATTTATGTACATTTAAGGAGTATTTCAGTACATTTAAGGAGTATTTCTGTACATTTAGGGAGTATTTCCCCACATTTAAGGACTATTTCCCCACATTTAAAGAGTATTTCTGCACATTTAAGGAGTAATTATCCACATTTAAGGAGTATTACTCCACATTTAAGCAGTATTTCTCCACATTTAAGGAGTTATATTGTACATTTAAGGAGCATTTATCCACATTTAGGGAGTATTTCTTTTCTGCACATTTAAGGAGTATTTCTGTACATTTAAGGAGTATTTCTCCACAATTAAGCAGTATTTTTCCACATTTAAGGAGTATTTCTCCACATTTAAGGAGTATTTCTGTACATTTAATGAGTAATTCTGCACATTTAAGGAGTGTTTCTCCACATTTAAGGAGAATGTCTCCACATTTAATGAGTATTTCTGCACATTTAAGGAGTATTTCTGTACATTTAAGGAGTATTTCGGCACATTTAAGCAGTATTTCTCCTTGCAGATTCGACTCTCACACATCTGTAAATCAAGAAAATGTTTTCTTCTTTCAGTGTTTAGTTTATTGCTGCTGGTTGGGATCCACTTCCCTTCCTGCTCCCTCAGGCAGACAGCAACATGTCTCTCTCCCTCCAAACACCTCTCCTTCTCTTCTTCTTCTTCTTCTTCTTCTTCTCTATCTAAACACACGTGTTGAGAAACAAGCCATCCATTAACCCCCACACTCAAAGAGAATTTTGTCCTGGGGGGGAAGGGAAGGAAGAGAAGGGAAGGGGAGGGAAGGGGAGGGGAAGAAAAAAAAAAAAGAAAGACAGAAAAAAAAAGAGAGAGGGAGGAAATTGCAGTGTGGGCAGAAATCCGCCTTCTCCATTTCCTGGGGAGGAAGTGGATTAGATCGGGGGAGAGCTGCAGCCGGCTCCTCACTCTGAAAGAATGCTGCCAGGCTCGATTCTGAACCTCCGAACTGATCTCACATCAGTCTGTCTGGACCTGATGGGGGGGAAACTGGTCAGGCCGCTTCCTCCAGCGTCTGCTTTTAAAAAAAACACGTTGCAACATGCGTTTAGATTGATTACTCTCACCTGTCTCTCTTAATGTTATTTTATTATTTATTTCACCACTGTTGTGTTTTGGGGGTTCGGTTGTTTTCGTGAGTTTCCTTGTCTGTTTGTAGTTTAGTAAGTTTTTCTGTTTGATTGATCACTGTCATGTCTCTCTTTTTTATTTTCTGTTTTTTTTCCATGAAGCACAAAAAATGCTCTATAAATAATAATAATAGTAATGATAATAAACTTTATTATTATTACTCCGACTTTTGAAATTGTAAACAACTTAATCTGATTATTTTAATCGGCGTAAAGTCATAATGAGATTAAGCAGAACCGGATTAACACAGCTGGACTTCTGCTCAGTCTTTCAGTTTATTGGAGAATGGAAACGCCTTAGATTTCTTTTGTTTTTTTTGTTTTTTTCAAACAGCGCAGGTCAAAGTTCACCAGACCCAGTAACCCAGATGTCGTATTTTTATTTTATTTCTTGGCACCTTGCAGTATTAAAAGTGTAAACCAGTGGGATCTCAGTTAGGGAGAGAAAGGCAGTTTTTAATTTTTAATTTTATTTGAGTATAGATTATTATTTGGAATTTTTATGTTCACCTGCTGTTACACAGAAAGTCGCCACCAAAAATACTTTATTACGTTTTTACTTTAAAATACTTTAATACGTTTTCCAGGAAGTAAAAGTAATGGCGGTTTTGATATAAAAAATACAAATAAACATATAAATAGGTGTATATTAATACATTTAAATTGGCTAACAAGCTGAAAAAGTCCCGTAAATCAGGTTATTAGAGGAACTGTGCTACTTCAAACCATGTAAACGTTATAATCTTGCATCTTATATATACATTTACATATCTTATCTTATCTTAAAGGTCCCACATGGTGTAAAGCAGGACTCCCCTCTCCTCTGTGATGATAAAGGAGTTGGATGGTCTATCTAAACATGGTGAAAGTATCAAAACTAAATCCACACAATCCATATTAGTGCAGCGAGCCTCTAAACGAGCCGTTTGGACTTCCGTAACTTTGTGACGTCACAAAGGTTCGCTCATTATCATTTTTGTAAGAAATAACAGACTAACAAAGTGTTTTTTTCAAAGCGGTTGAGCGGTTGTCGTTGTTTATTACCGGAGAGTTTTCCCTACCTGTAGCCGCCGGGCCGCGGCGTCTCACGTTTCACTCTGGAAACGGTTAGCCGATCGGAACAGAGGGGGTCGTTAATATTAATGAGCCTTAAAGACACGGAGACAGAAACGGCCTGTTCTTGGTAAGACTCAGAGAGATGCTGGAAAATGAACGTGTTAAATAAACATAATATACAGTATATGGGGACTGGTGATTCCCACTAATTGGAGTAGAATACTTTCCTCCATGAACTCGTCTGTTTAGTTTTTTTGTCGTAACTCTCTGGACTCTTCGTCACAGAAGCTCAGGAGTCATGACTCTCACAGCCGAGACGAGTAACGAAAAGGCTCAGGAGGGTTTTCACGGACACACTCAGGACAACAGACACCGGATAACAACACCGATGAAGTGTGTCAGTCGTGGGGTTTTTTTTTTCACACCAAAATCAGCATCACAATCTGGGCAAAATCAAACCGGCCAGCACCGGCTCCCACGCATCCGGAGCGTGATGCAACCTGGGACAGAAAAACCGAAATAAAAATAATATAAAACGCAGATTAATAGCAGATAAGCTGCAGTCAGAGAGAAAACACTGAATTATTTACAGGTTTGACACACGATGTGCTGCTGTGTTGTTCTGCAGAAAACGTGTGTGAGGTTTGAGGAATACTGACTGCAAGAGTAGAAATATCTTGCTGGGTGATTTAAAAAAAAAAAAAAAAAGTCTATGTCCATGGAAACACGACTGGCTGGTTTCCTTGGTGTGTGTGTGTGTGTGTGTGTGTGTGTGTGTGTGTGTGCTCACAGCTGGGTTTGCACTATGCATGCTTGTATGAGTGGGTGGATGAGAGTGAGAGTCTTATGTCTTTGTGCAAAGCCTGCCAGAGGTAGTGTAGGTGTATGCTGGCTGTGTATTTATTCATCTGTGTGTGTGTGTGTTTGTGTGTGTGTGTGTGTGTGTGTGTGTGTGTGTGTGTGTGTGTGTGTGTGTGTGTGTGATATGACTGCAAACCCCCCATCAGCTTCCTTTGCTCTGTCTCTCTGTCTCTCTCTGTCTGTGTTATATTACTCACTTTACTCTATGGGGGAATTGGTGTTATAAAGTGTGTGTGTGTGTGTGTGTGTGTGTGTGTGAGTGTGTGTGTGTGTGTGTGTGTGATTGTGTGTGTGTGTGTGTGTGTGTGTGTGTGTGTGAGTTCGGTCTTTTCTGAGGGGAAATTTCCTGCCCCTGGAAGCAGCTCTTGTCCTCAGGAATTTCCTGAGTGGGCAGACGGCGCTTCCTGAATAAATGTTGTTGTTGTGTGTGTGTGTGTGTGTGTTGTGTGTGTGTGTGTGTGTGTGTGTTTTAACTCCCTCTCTTTTCTCCTCTGAAAGGGAAACTGTTCTCACATGCCAACGACCAAACTGAGAGCGACCCCCTCCTCTTCCTGCTCGCTGCACATGGCATTGTAAACTGTAACTGGGGCTTCGCTTTGCGGTGTTACGGATCGATGCGTCTGTGATGCATTTTTTGTTTTTGTGGTTTGTTTTTGTAGATGCTGACAATACTGACACAGACAGACACAAGACAACAACACGATATTATCACATGTGGAAGAGAAACACTCGCTGCAAAAATCATCCATCTTAACAACATCTAGTCTCATATTCAGCCTTCAAGATCTTGTTGTTCTTAAACCAGGAGAAACATTCTGCCGTGAGGAGAGATAACTCCACTTGTCTCCACTGCAGCTTCACTTGTTTCAGGGGTTTTCTAGAAATGAAACAAGTCAGTGTGTTGAAAGCAGTCAGAATAAAGCAGATCACTGCTCTGCTGTCAAGGAAATGACTCTTGATTCTACTGAATTCTTCAAACAAGTTGATTTGCATTGGAAACAAGTGAAACTATCAAACCTCACTGGCAGATGTTTCCACTTATTTTAAGAAAATTCAGATTTTTAGGACTCAATAATAGACTAAATGACTTGTTATGATGGAGATTTTTTAGCAGTTTGATAAACAGTGAATGTGATGCAGTGATGCATTTTCATTTCAAGCATTAATGGCAGAAATCATATTAGCTTTAGCCTGATGCTGATGTCAGGAGGCATATTTATAATGACTGAACACTCCCTCTCTGGATGAATATCTTAAATTGATAATAATTAATTTACGTTTTATTTATTTACGTTTCCGGTTTGTTTGGAATCAACAGAAGAAGAAGAACTGGGTAGTTAGCATGAGCAGTGATAGCCACCATGACTGAACAGACAAAGAAGAGAGGAACTCAAACTGCAGCAACAGAAAGCCCAAGCTCCGCCCACACAGTTTGATTGACAGGTGATCTGTGCAGAAAACACCACAGTGATGAGCGCTCAGAGCCAAAGATGGAGACGAAATCCAAAAGCGAGGATTGACAGATTACCTCTTCACTCTCGGCTCTGTAATGTGGAAAACTGAAGTAAATCAGAATAACTGAATTATTTCTGTATCACCTTTTACGATTTGTGTGTTCACCTCAGTTTCTTTACATGGAGAGAAAAGCAGGCTGCAGTGTTTACAGGGTGTGTGTGTGTGTGTGTGTGTGTGTGTGTGTGTGAGTGTGAGAGAGAGTTTCAGACAGGCAGAGGCCTTTTGATGTCGTTAACAAATCTCTTTGAAGCTTCTGCATTTTGCTGAAAAAAAAAATTGGCTTCCAAACAAAAGGAAAAGTGGCAGTTACGGCTGGATTCAGGAACTAACCTGCAAGAGCCAGCTTGCTCCGCGCCGAACAACAAGCTATCAGAAACAGGTCGCGCCGCTTCCTGGCCATAAAAGATTTGGTTTGATTGATGATCCGTTTTTATGTTTTGTTTTGACTGGATGAAGTCCAGTTTCGCCGGACGGGGACAGGCACGCGCACGCCGCTGCAGGAAATACAGGATGAATAAAAGAGAAAGGGGGATTTCTGTTGACTGAAGGGTAAAAGTTGGTGTGCGGAGATGGATTTTGCCCTGCCACACCCAGCTGACAGAGAGAGAGAGAGAGAGGGGGAGAGAGACAATGAGGAGAGAGAGAGAGAGAGTGCAACAGAATTAAAGGAACAATCAGTGAGGAACTACAACATCAGCTATAGTGTCATTCAGTCAGTCAGATGCAGCTGAAAAGGTGCAAGATTATTTTTTTTATCAGATGCGGTCGTGAGCAGAATAATAGACAAAATAGCCAAAAATAATAGACGAAACACAAAAAAAAATCGAAATTGTAATATGAACTCCTGCAATTTCCAAGTCGCAGAGGAAATGGATTTGTGAACGAGGTGTTTCAGAGCTGCAGGTTTATTCTTTGCTCCATGAATAAACTACAATACTGGTGAAAACCTTTCATCAGACTCAAACTCAGTAAATCCTGCACACTGGCATCTATTTTTGTTTAAACAATTTTGTAGTTATAAAAGAAATTATGACAAGAAAAACGTTTTTGTCAATATCTTTCAGCCTTCAGTAGAGCTAACGTTTGCTATGTAGCTTGTGTGGCTAACATACATCACAGGTAGGCTACAGTACAGTAGAATGGTTCTTCCACTGTTTGTCATAGTTCAGCATAAAATGGCAATTATGGAATTTTAAGTGTTAGTTGCTATGGTGACAACAAAAGATATTAAGGCTGTTTCTGTCACACTGAGAACTGAGCAGACGAGCAAACTGTCAGAACTCAACTGGAAGCTAACGTTAGCGACGAGGCTAACGTAGCTTCATCACAGACTGGACTTCTCTCCAGCTCTTCTAGTCAACATTAGCATGTTAGCATTAGCATGTTAGCAATCCATGGCAGCAAGGAGACAGAGAAGCTGCTTTGGTTCTTGCTGTCAAACCTCTCAGCTCAGTGACTTGCTGCGAGTCGCTTTATACAGAAGCTAGTCCAACGGGTCACAGCAAGATGGCCGCCGCTCTGACCGTCCGGGAACGTTGATTTGAATGGGAATGACTGTTCTATCTGTTCTAGTTCTGTAGCTGCAGCAGGGTCATTCCGTGTCAAATCAACCAAATTTCAGGAACTTCGCCGGCTCTAACTTTTGATTTTGATAATTTTTCTCCTGGTGGAAGATGTACATAAATGATGAAGAAAGCCCAAATATTAAAGCTCACTGATCATTATTTACTGAGTTTCCCCCAATTTTTTTTTTTTTTTTTATTAGTTTATTTGTCAGGGACAATGCAAAACAAACATTGTAACAGGTTACAATAACATGATACAGATGAGCTGCAGAGTGAGGGTCAAAACGATAATTTTTGCCTGTGATTTAGAGCAAGTTTAGGGGTCTAAAAGCAACACTGAGAAAGGAAGCAGCTCCACTCTTTTTCTTTTACAGAGAGGCTTGCAGGTAGACTACAAGATTCTGGCATTTTCAGCACTTTATTTTGTGATGTGTGCCTATGGCAGTAGCTGAAAAATGAAAAGAAAACATCAGTCATCAAACATCAAAGTGTTTTTTTTAAGAGTTTAAATGTTAATCACTCCAAATCTATCAAAGATACCTCAATATCCTTTTACTTCCTGGTTTAAAATAAAAACATCTTGGTGTCTATGCATTTGCAAGGACCTGGGTGGGTTATTCTCTGAGATAATGACCTGTGAATATAGCTCCAGAATTAAGTAGTCTTTTTTATTAAGTAGTTTTTTTCATTTTTCAGCTACTGCCATAGGCACACATCAGAAAATCAAGTGCTGAAAATGCCAGAATCTTATAGTCTACCTACAAGCCTCTCTGTAAAAGAAAAAGAGTGGAGCTGCCTCCTTTCTCAGTGTCGCTTTTAGACCCCTAAATTTTGACCCTCACGCTACAAAATTGGGGCAAACTCAGTAAATAATGATCAGTGAGCTTTAATATTTGGGCTTTCTTCATCATTTATGTACATCTTCCACCAGGAGAAAAATGATCAAAATGAAAAGTTCAAGCCGCTGAGCTCTGGTTGAGCTGACACAGAATGACCCAGCTGTGTTTTGGAGCAGCTTTGTTGGCTTTGGGCTTCATTTGCAGTTTGTTCTTTCTTGGTTGAACAAATGAAACAGGGAGGGACCAGTGGAGCGACTGGCACTGATCAACAACACAGTGAACCCTGCTGATATATTATGGTTATTTTGGTCATTCTTCCCTCTTGTTCTCTCCATGCTGGTTGAATTCCTGGAATCTCTGCACCTTCGTTTTGAAGAGTGTTGGACCTGTGAGTGTGCGCAGCAGCCTTGTGTAGCTATACTTTGTGCAACGAGCCAGTAAAATATTACTGATTTGCTCCTTTAAGTGAGGAAATGTGGAGCTGTCATACACACATGGCCCTGAGTCAGAGTGTCAGAAGGTCAAGGCCGGCCCTCCTCCTCCTCCTCCTCCTCCTCCTCCTCTGTCTGGAGAAAGAAAAGCTTTTTCTCTATTGAGATAGCAAGACCAATATCCGCCTACTTCTGCTTCAAGAGAAAAAGCAAACATTTACTGAAGAACTGAATGACTAAGGAGCTTTGAGCTGGGAGAGCAAAGTCCTCGTCTTACTGATGCAACCGCACTATTTTTTACATTTTTCTTTTATTTTTTTTATTCAGTTCTGCTTCATTCAGGCCGGGCGAGGCTGAACACGACACAGATTTAAACCCCAAGTTTAAAGTTGTTTTACTCGCCTAAACATAAAGCTGCAGTACGTAACTTGTATGGATTAACATTTATTTAGAAGTAAGGACCACAAAGAAGCTCTAATTTTATCCTTCATGATTTTTTTTTAAACTGTACATGAAGTTATTTTCTGGATGAATCCTAGTCATGTACTTGTTTTTAAGATTATCGAATACATTCAATCAATCAGTCAATCAATTAAGAATAAATCGCCATGTTTGGAAGCCGAATACGAGCAGGATAACATGTCAGAATCTCAGAAACATTCTCATTTTAAAGTGAATTGTGTGGAAACCCATCCGACCAATGAGGAGAAGTCTGAGGCAGAAGGCGGGGCTCCGGCCTGTCAATCACTAGGAGGAGTGGGAGGAGTGGGAGGCGGGTCGTTCCTTGTATTGGTTTGAATCTCCGAAGGTTTGATCCGTTTCCTCCTGAATTTGGTGACACAGATTTAGTATGTGAATTATGTGAAAATTACGTTCCTCCGCCACAGATTGAATTCTGTGACAAAAAATTGGACACAGTATTTTCAGCTAAAGGTTGACTAACGGTTAAGTTTAGGCAACTAAAACAACTTGGTTAAAGGATAAGGCTGGTGTTTTTTAATGCATTTCTTACCGTCAACAAATCCTATGAAAATAACAAAATCAACAATGCGTTTGCTCTCCTCCCGTTACTTTCTGACTTCCCACGTTCCGTTTTTAGCCGTCAACCCGGAAGTCATGGGCTCCAATTGGAAGCTAAAAACCTTTAAATTCAGCTCACAAAGACATAGTTTACATTTTAAAAAATCGCTAACTGTTACCATGAAAAGTCAGGCTGTTGTAGTTTTTACCAAATCAAATTCAAACGGGAACAAATTCTTCATTACGCCGGGGACTATTTTCTGTGCTACGGAACTACTTTCCTGAGATGGAAAACGTGTTTACAGCCGGATTATTAAGTTGTTTGAGGAAAAAGTGGTCCGGCCCGGTGCATGGTGATGATGAAATATGCTGCAGAATCGTTTTTTAATACAATGGTTAGGGAAAGACTTTGGTCATGACTAAATAAGAAAAACTTTAGCTAAAAATCAAAATTTGACTCACAGTAGAAATTTCTTTTTTACATCCGCCCATCCAGCAGCCGACCACAACACCCTGCCTGCCACTGAGCTGCTTCACTGTGACTCTACTGCCTGTTTATAGTCGTGTCTCCTTCAGGGAACCGTTTCATGCTGGGAAAACAGAATTTTAACACGTAATCTGGTGTTATCTGTGTGAGATCAGGTTGTCAGAGCCAGTCAGTTTTACAGTTTTCCACTCGGTGATGTAAACAGAAGCGTAGCGAGCAGCGGGGCGAAGCTCGGTACGACTCGCCGAGCCAGACCAGACCGCGAGTCTGGTCCGGTCTGGTCCGGTCCGGTCCGGTCCGGTCCTGTTAAGGTTCGCCTCAGGTCGAAGCTCCAGAACTCGCCCGGCGGAGGGAGAGAGGGGAAGTCGGGGGCTTCTGCACCGCAACGACGAAACAAGATACCGGTGATCTCATCCTCCTCTTCCCTCCATTCATCCCAAGCGCTTATGAGTTGCCTTGGCAACATTGTGCGCCTTGTGTGTGTGTGTGTGTGTGTGTGTGTATGTGTGTGTGTGGAGGGAGTGTGAGCGGGGGCCTGAGAAACCGCAGAGTGAAAATTATGTGTCATCAGAGAGGATTAGGAGCCCACGGTTTAGTCAAGGGCCTGGGATCCTGCTGTCGTGCTCGAGGGTTTCATTCAGTGTAAACACACACACACACACACACACACACACACACACACACGCACACACACACACACACACACACACACTCGTGAACAGCGTGAACCTGAGATGCATCCAACAAAAGCAGCAGTGGATGACAAGGGAGACAGAAATTGATTTTCTCCTCTAACCTGTAACAAATCTGCTACAGATTCCCTCACGTAAAACAATTAAAAAGACAGAAAAGAGACACATCTCTCTGAAAAAAGAAGAGCTGGAAAGGTTTTAAAGGAGCAGAGCAAGAGAGAGAGAGAGCGTCGGGGTTGAAGGTCTCTCTCTCTCTCTCTCTCTCTCTCGCTCTCTCTTTCTCTCTATCTTTCTCTCTCTCTCTGTCTCTCTCTGTCTGTCTCTCTCTCTCTCTCTCTTTCTCTGTCTCTCTCTCTCTCTCTCTCTCTCTCTGTCTCTCTCTGTCTCTCTCTCTCTGTCTCTATCTCTCTGTCTCTCTCTCTCTCTCTCTCTCTGTCTCTCTCTCTCTCTCTCCTTGCTCCTCCATTTTCCTTTCCATCTCAAAATGAGCCAGAGGCCTTTGTGTCTCTACGGCTCCGTTCACACCGCAGCCGAAAGTTTCCCAGTTATGATTTTCTCAGATCTGATGTTTTCTAATCAGTCTGAACTGCAAAAAAAAGCTGCATTTTTGCATCCCATTTTTTCAAATTTGACTCAGATCACATGGATTTGTTTTATATCAGAATTGGATCCAGAAACTTGCGATTGGCTTGTTTCTGAACGCTCAAATCAGAATGTGTCGTACTCTGATGTCATCCACCTGCGACATTTGGCATAATTTTGTCTTTGCCTCGTTATCGTTAGCATGAAGGAGAGAGAGACACAACGATGGAAAGAAAGACAAAAAGAGACTTGATTGGTGTTTGGGTAAACGCTTCAATTCAGTCAAGACACAAACAAGCAGGAGAAGCTACAAAAACAGATGTGATGTCTTTTGTTATTGTGACTCTGTGTGTGTGTGTGTGTGTGTGTGTGTGTGTGTGTGTGTCTCTTCTCCACATGGCTGTCAGGTCATACTGGTGTCAGATATGGGTTTCATCCTAAATATAGATAGAGATATAGATATCCCAAAAAAATCTGATAGAATTCAGAATTGAGCGTGAAGATCCTGCAGTGTGAACGGAGCCTCAGTAACGCCCGAGTATCCGTTTCCCTTCCTGTTTGCCTTTCCTCCTTCTTCTTCTTCTTCTTCTTCTTCTTCTTCTTCTTCTTCTTCTTCTTCTTCTTCTTCTTCTTCTTCTTCTTCTTCTTCTTTTCACGCCTTTTTTAATTTGACTTCATCGCCTCCTGCTCCTGGCTTTTTACCTCCTTTGCCTTAATTTCTTTTTGTACACTATCCATTTCTGCTCCTCTCTGTCTCTCTCTCTCCCTTTCTCTCTCTCTCTCTCTCTCTCTCTCTCTCTCTCTCTCTCTCTCTCTCTCTCTCTCTCCCTCCCTCCCTCTCTCCGTCTTGCTGCTGACTGTTGATAAACCTCCCAGCGTCGCTCTCTAACCTTACCGCAGGAAGTTTCCTGTGCTGAAACGGAGCCCACGCTGGATTGCTTCCTGCCAAAGTGCGTTGTGGGACACGTTTGTTTGGGCCCCCCCTCTTCCTCCTCCTCCTCCCTCCTCCTCCTCCCTCCTCCTCCTCCCCTTGTTGCTTCCTCCGCTGGGCTCGGTGCAGATGGCTGAGGCCGGCAGACCGGATCTCGGAGGGGTTTTGGCAGAGCAGCACCTCTCCCCGGCCCTGGAGAGAACATACCGCAGCCGTGACCTCGCGACCCAGAGTGCACTGCTGCCTGTCACCCGCAGGAGACGAGCGTGCAGCTGGTGCATGCTGCGCAGATGGCAGACCCGACTCGTATCGACGGCGAGAAGACGCCGCGGCCACTTAAGAGCGTCCCGGCGCATCCCGGATCCATCCCGTTACATAAAGTCGAGTTAGATTTATTCAGAAAGTGTTTTTAAAGCAGCGCTAGGCAAGTCTGATCCGCCTGAATCTCAGACTGAGGCTCCGTCCGTCCTCAGTTTGAGACGCTGTAGATTCGCCCTGTTGGCCCAAATTAAATTCTGGCACCGGATTGGACACTTCTCTCCCACGGGAAGAGATGAATTGACACTTAAAGTAATAATTCGCTGTATTTTTATACCATTCAATGTCTGTTTTACTACTCTCTATCGCTGTTAACACTTTTCAAACTCCAGACCGTCCAGAGAAAGCTGGACTCTCCAGCGTTAGATCGTTTCCTCTCTCGTCTCTTTGGTTTCCTAAAGCAGCACAGACCGGCCCGGGTTGGTGAACACTTTACTGACCCTCACACTACAGGATTTCTGGGTAGTGAAGTTCAAACAGTTTTCAAACAGTTGCCTCTCGCTGCCATTCGACTCAACTCAACTCATCTTGATTGTCCCACTAAGGGAAATTGGGTTTGCAGCCATGGTAAACCAGGCGGTTCACAACATCAATCAACAAAACAGAACAATACAACACAACACAATACAAGATTGTGACAGAGGGGCTCCTCACAAGTACCATTGTACAATAAAGATCAAAACAATAGCTAATGTAAAAGGAATCTCCATATTATCATAGTCCCTATAGTTCAATGATTATTTGGAGTTCAGCAGACTAATGGCTACAGACTCAAAAGATGCCTTGATTCTCTTAGTCCTTCCACCCGGCACCCTAAAATAGCGGCCTGATGGCAACAACATAAATTCCCCATGTAGAGGGTGATCAGAACAGTCCAGAATGACTCTGGTCTTCCCAAGAACCCGTGTGTGATAAATGTCAGTGAGCTGGGCCTGACTCACTCTGGTAAGGCTATCAAGTCTCTTCCTGTTTGACAAGTTGAGATTGCCATACCATGCCACAATGCAGAAACTTAAGACAGACTCAATAAAACTCCGATAAAAAAAGAGTCATCATGGTATTGCAAACATTAAAAGAATTCATTTTCCTTAAAAAGAGAAGACGCTGTTGTACTTGATGGGCCGATGAGTTTGACTTCAACGCTGGAGACCAGAGTTCAATTCCCAGGTTGTATGAAGGAAATTTCTACCAGGAGTCACATTTTAATATTTAGTGAAAGCCTTTCTTATCTAACCATGACCAAAGCCTTTCCCAAACCTTAAATGGCGTGTCAGTTCATGTTATTGCCGCAGAATCCAGTTCATGGTGGAGGAACGTCATTTTCACATAATTCGTGTCCACAGCACGTAAATCTGTGACTCAGAGTTTTTATCAGATCCTGTAGTCTGGTTCCAGACTCCTGAATCACGTCCCGCCCACTCTTTAGATTTGGCAATTCAGAGAGTCTGGTGTTTCCCTCGTCAACGGCTTGTTCAATCGAGCCAATCAGTGGCTTTGTGGGCGGGACTAAAGTTTGAAGCGTTTGTGCGACAGTTTTTCATCGTTGTTTGCTGAATTCACCTCCTTAACCAACAGATTCCCCCTTAAAGGTATAATATGTAACATTTCCGCATTAAAATATCTAAAAACGACTAGACCTATGTTATATATTTTTTTGAGTTGTGTACTTACATTATCCCAAATGTTTCCAACAATGTTCAAACCCAGAGAAATACGTAATCTTATTCAAGCGTTTCATTTGGTCTCCTGTCATGGCGTCATATCCCCTTTCCCCCTAACTTCCTGTCGTGGCGTCATATCCCCTTTACCCCCTGACTTCCTGTCATGGCGTCATATCCCCTTTACCCCCTAAACTTCCTGTCATGGCGTCATATCCCCTTTACTCCCTAAACTTCCTGTCATGGCGTCATATCCCCTTTACCCCCTAACTTCCTGTCATGGCGTCATATCCCCTTTACCCCCCTAACTTCCTGTCACGGCGTCATATCCCCTTTCCCCCCTAACTTCCTGTCATGGCATCATATCCCCTTTACCCCCTAACTTCCGGGGAAACAGGGGAAACACCAGATGATCCGTCAGAGAGTGAGGAAGGAAGTCGTCCAGCTAGCTAGCTAGCCGCTCTAGCCGCTCTGTTGTTTTTTTCATTCTGTTGTTTTTATCTCTCACTGTGACAGATCACCATTATTCATTCCCGTTTGCTGCGTTCTGTCGCCGAAGCTGTCCCCGTAAAAAAAAACTCCCATAATCCCACGCTGCTTCACGACGTCATCAAACTACGTCTTTTGTTATTGTTTGATTGAGAGACCCCTAGAGGCAGAAATTACATACTGTGCGTTTAAACAACATCTACGTATATAGGAGGAAATTTCAGGCTGAGTAATGCAGCGGGAAGCAAACGGACGTTCAGTGTGAAGATCAGGCCGGAGCTCGTGTCGGATTTGAGCGAAGCGCCAACAAGGAAACATGCAGAAGTCGTCGAGTTCTTTATCTGTCAAAACGCTGGTTCCTGTGGTTGTGAAACACCGGGTCGCAGTGTCCTGTCACTTCTGACTTGCCTGATCTCAGACTGAACTGTCAACTCGTTCCACTCCATCTCCATCTCCAGTCTGATATTGCCTCCACTCTGACCGATTTCCGTGTGGGAGGGGGATTCGATTTTCCCTAACCAACCACTAGAGACCGACGTATCCGCCTGAATCTAACGTCATTTTAAGTCGACACTGATGCGAAAAAAACATCTGCCCTTTGAATAAATGCCTTCAAAGCAGAGTGCTGTTCGGATTTCAAAGTAATTGGTACTTTTAATGGATTTAGAACAGCCTCAATAGCAGCGTCTATCTTGTCTATATCGGTCGCCATTGTTGTTATTACTCCTCCTTGGTTCCGGCTCACAGCTTGACAACAGCTTGACAACGGAGTTAGTCCCGCCCATGGCTCTGATTGGCTAATCGTTAGTCCCCCCCCCCCTGGAGCTCAACCGAGAAACTGCTGTTTCATGTTACGATGCCAGACCAGAATCAGTCAACTCGGTGGAGTGGGCGGAGTCAAAGGCAAACTTCTGACGGTATCTGTTGCAGCGGCCGCCGATAACCTCGGCCTGCCGGGCTTATCAGCACCGCGGTGTCACTATCTGGATATGGAGGGGGGGGGGGGGGCAAAAAGGGAAGCTGACAATCTAGACAGGGTTTCATTTCATATTGATTGCTCTCTGTGAAAACTTCCTTTGTTTGACGGGGAAACCGAGCACAAGGTTCCTATTAGTGGTGTGACAGCGACAGTGCCGGCCAAAGATAACAGCTGTCCGACTCCCAGAGGAAGCGTTTGAGGCCGAGCGATAAGTGAGACGCAAGAAACGAGTAGTTATGCTCTGTGTGGGTGTGATGGACGGCCTGATCGTAGTGACACACTCTGCTGCATGTCTGTTTGTGTGTGTGTGTGTGTGTGTGTAGGAGAGAGTGTGAGAGAGAGAGAGAGAGAGAGGTTAACCTGAGTCATACTGTAAATCAGGAGAGAGCAAATTCACACAATGAGGTGGCAGTGAGTGTCACTAAATGAGTGTCTTTAATACAATACTAAAAATACCCATCATCCTTTTATGTCAGACGGTATTAGCGGATTGTAGTTTTAGTTCTACAAACGTTTCTCGGAGGCAGAAATAATCTGATTGGTTGAGTTAAACCTCAGTGGGCGGAGCTAAAGAACCACATCAGACTGAAGCTCAGTGAAAAAGACGAGAGGTAAGAGAGGAGGAAGCTAATATTATGAAGCCTTGCGCTCTGCTGCTAACTGAAAAATACAATCTATCATACTAAGTCAGTGATTCTCAACCTTTTTTATATCAAGGAAATGTTTTTTTTTTATGATTAATATTTTTATTGTAATATTTTTATTGGCATTTTCCAATAGCATACACATGTACATAACATACATTTGAGTAGAGTAGTATGCAGACATCCAACAATAATGGCATGTATATTTGTACATGGAAACACACAGAACAACCCCCCCCCCCAAAAAAAAAAAACAAAACCCAAAAAACAATAAAATAAAATGAACAGAAAAACAAAAACAAAACAATCTCATCATATCTCACTCAGCTTTGATCATGACGATGACAAAAATAATAATCAAATAGTTAAATACAATACAGGCTAAACCAGATCTACAAATAAAAAGAAAAAGAAGGAAAAAAGACGGAATATAGGCCTAATTGAGAATTGACACAGTACCAAGCCCTAGTCTGGACCTCTAATATTAGATAAATATTTTTTCAAGTACCCCAAAGTAGGGCCACGGACCCCCATTTGATGAGATTTTGTCTCTCAGACTCAAATCTGAGAATATTTTTATTGTCAGATATGATTTTGTCCAGAATTCCATGACTGTCTGTATCATAGGCAGAGAGATAACAGAGAAACTATGATCAGAACAGTCATTCTTCTACATTCTCTAATTGTGTTAACTTGAAATGAAATAATGCTGAAGGTTAACAATTCATCAGTTTGCTGGGGACCCCCTGGAACCCCCTCAAGGACCCCTGGTGGTCCCCGGACCCCACGTTGAGAACCACTGTACTAAGTTATCTAGGTTAGCTAGTTAGCTAGCTGACCTTCAAGTTCAAACTAGC